>NW_004567137.1:4918282-5051575 GCF_000260355.1 Condylura cristata
CCTGTGGTTTTGACTTTCCAGTAGGCTTGCTTTCATTCCCACCACCTTCTTGATATCTACTCTGCTGTCTGACCAGGTGAATTTCTGCTAAAACCCTGGCTTGATTTCCTTATTCTACAGAAAAAAAAAAATCCAGACTCTTTAGGCTGGTGGTTAAGGTCATCTGTGACCTGGCAATACTCTCTGTTACCTACCTTTCAGCAAAAGCTGCCTTCTCTCTTATGATGTCTTACTGTTTCTGGAGTCAGAGATTTGTGTGTGCTATTTTCTCAGCTTGGCACACAACTCTTCAGCTATATCACTCCCTATTCTATTATCTATACCTAAAAAAATTTAGGAAAAGTTTCAAATAATACAACAGATCAATTAATGCCACTCCTACTCAATATATACTTTCAAAAGTATGAACATTTTCATATGTAGAAACAATGCCATAATTACACCTGACACACTGACAATCATTCTTGTGGATTATCTGAGCCCCTGTGCATAATAAAAATTTCCAAGTTGTTACCAAAAAAATCTTTACAATTAAGTGTTTGAATCATGACATGAATAGGTGCCACATATTAAATTTGGTTAAATTTTTAATTTGGGGCAAGGAAAGCCTGCCTAACATGAAATTTGATTAATAGTACAGACTTACACACATAGTGTGATATATTAAGATTTTTCATAAGTTCCAGTAATGGTGTGAGTCACAAGTAGTTACTGTAAGAGTCCCATCCAAACAAGCCCCAATTTTACCTCCTTTCAATTGCAGATGAAATATGACATATACTTATAGGTAATTTTTTTTCCACTTCTTAAAGTAAGTTACTTCAGCTAACAACCTGACTTTACTTTTTTTTCTAATTGCAAGCTTTCTAATGACTAATAACTAGCTCTTTATTTTCTTATATGCTATATTACTCTAATTTTCTGTAGAGACTAAACAGATGGGGTAAGAAAAATGCCCCATCACTCCAGGATCTAGGAGCTAGAAATTGTTCTGGATTTGGAACCCAGGCAGCAATTACAGACTTAGCCAGAAGTGGCAGTGAGTAAAAGGCTCAGCATAGAGATCTCAGGCTGCATTAGGGGGTTTTATGCCAGAGAAAGAAGTGGGAAGGGGTGTTAATGCTTTCAACTCTTTTTGTGTTAAATGAGTCATATTTGGTACCTTTCATGCTCTCTAAGAGATAGTGTTTAGAAACTCCCCAAACTACCGCACAGACAGTTGAGACTGAAGAATATCAGATGTGAAACCAAAATCCCCAAGATCAATTCCAGCTTGACCTTTTTAACTCTTTTCATTGAGAGTTCCTCCTCTGTAATAATTGAACTGACCTCATTATGTTCATTTAAGGCTTTGTTTAGAATGTATGAAATGTTTAGAGCAAGGTGAAATGCATGTGTACTTGAGCTTACTGGACAGAGCAATGGAAAGGGTTTGAGAGAAAAAGGAGATGGGAAAAAACCACCGATGAGTATGGTTAGTGGTACATGTTTGGAGGAGAAATTAGCTTTTCACTTGCTGGCCTCTATCTCCACCAGCTCATTTTCACACTCTGGCCCTTGACCTTCTATGTGTAGAAGTGGCCACATCTTTTTTTAAAAATTGTTTTATTTTTGCATAAAAGTACTTGAGTGTAGGCCAGAGGTGCAGGGGATGAGAGGGCTCACCAGGGCAGAGTGGGGAGCATACAGGCAGATCTATTGAATCTACTGCTAAGGGGAGCCACGGGTGAGACAGGAGAGGTCTTCTGTGCCAGGTTGGGTCAGCTTCCTGGACAGATTTGAACTCAGGTCATAGATAACTTAACCCCTAGGTTACCAGGGAGGCCTTAGAAGTGTCCAAATCATAATCATAATGACTGATGCTCTGAGGATGGTGTTTTATATGAAAATGGATGGGTTCATGGTGTATTTGTGTCTGAAAAGTTGTGTCATAATTGCCTGTAAGATAAAGAAAAACATTGTTCTTCCATCATCTTGGCTGGTTGTTGGCCTTAGAAATAGCTGAACATAGCGGAGTAACAGCCGTGTAACAACGTGCACAGTTGTTCTCACAGCACCTGTTTTCTCTGGGCGTGTTTACAACCTCTATCGTTAGTTTATCTACCTGATTGCTAAACGAGGACATATTCAAAAGAAGTTCCGTGCTAAAAGCGTGACACAGACTGATTCTTATTTTTCTCAATTGTTGCATCATTCAGTAACATCTTAAGAAACCACACCTTCTTATTTTTAATCCCATGACACCTGTTCTCTTAGATTAATGGTATTCCTCCAGTAAGCTTCCCCTTCACTGTCCCTTGTTTCAAGAGCTTTCTTTCTTTGTCCTAGACATAACTCATGGTTTGCCACATTGCCAGCTTTCAAGATCCTAATGTTATACAAATATTGATCACTTTTAGCAATTTCAGCTATTGTTTTTGAACTTCAAAGAAAGATCAGCAAACACAGTTGGCTGGTAGGGGAAGGACTTTTTCATCTTTTTTAGATTTAGGTAACTCAAACTCAAAACTGTTTTACTCTGGCAACAGGTAAATCCTACAGTCACCTATATAATCCCTGATTTTCAGTCTCTCCTTATCTGTGTTGCCTCCTCTCCATGTATGATTTGCAAACCTAGGATAGAGAGGTAATACTTTAAATAGTTCTGATAGTTTTTTTTTTCCTTACCTGCATCTCCTCTTATCTTAGATGCAACTTGAAAAAACAAACAAACAAAAAAACAAGTGAGAGCAGTTAAGGTGGCTGGAAATGTTGTAATTATCCCTTGTGCAGATTAGCTCCAGGCTCATTTGGCTTGGATTTTTAATCCATTCATCAAGGTAGATGTGACTCAAAGATCAAGTTTTGTTTGAAAAAGGACAGAAAACAAGACTTGTAGTTTATGTCACCAGCCAATTGTGAGAGAAAAAAAAAAAAAGAAGGAAATGCAGGTTCTATTTGCATGTTTATGCAATTTATTTATACAAAAATATCTCTGCTATTTTTGCACTGACATCACTTTTGGAAACATGGAGAGTCTTTTGAAAATAATGTACACATGCCTTAAATTTTAGGTTTGTCATAATAATATTGTGACATGTTTATGTTTTTTTGGAATAATATTAATTCTTCCTATTACAGTTATATTTGCATATTTTGTTGATAACTACTTCTACACCAAAAAATGTATCCTTAAATAAGTATAGGTTTACTTGAGAAGCCTTTTAGTGATCTATAATTTTTACATTTTAAAAATTGTCCACAATTGAAGATATAATTTTCATGACCCTAAACTGCATCCTAGAGTTCATATTTAGAAGACTGAGGAGTAGGGATATATACATAAACCTACTGACATGTGTAAATTCATGTTTTAAAACATAACTTTAAATTATTAAATTGTGCTATAATGCTTGATTTATTTTATAAGAGAATTGTACTAAAAAGTGACCAAATTAACCACTGGTCATTAATTATATTAAAACGTGCTATAGAGAGACAGGGAAATTATCCTAGAGTTGAAGAAAGTAAAACATTTGCTCTGTTTTCCCCTATTATTAATTGAGAAAAACTGAATTTATAATCTGAAGAGCCAAAATGTGATTGGATAATCTTGAAGAAAATTCATTTATTATATTGTGCTGATTCTAAATGAGTTCTATCAGTCACACTATAGAATCCTTGAAACAACCCATTTTTCCCTTTGACCTTTGGTTTTTCAAGACTGTATTTTGAAATAGTTTAGACTTACAGAAAGGGTACATAAATGCAATTCCTTTATATCCTTCAACTAGCTTCTGCTAATGATAACTACATAATCCTTGCACGGTGATAAAAATCAGATTAACACTGATCCTGTTACTGTATGGAGACTTTATTCTAATTTCGCTGCTTTCTCTGCTAATGTTAGCAAGATGCAATACAAAATCCCACATTACATGGAGTTGCTGTGTTTTCTTAGTGTCTTGCAGCCTGTGGCAATTCTTCAGCCTTTCCATGTCTTTCATAAACTTGGCAGTTTCGATGAACACTGCTCATTTATTTTGTCCAGTGTCTCTAAGTTTGGGTTTGATATCCCTGGATCAGAATGAGGGTATGCCTTTTTGGTCAAAGTACTACAGAAGTCATGTATTTTCTCAAGGCTTATTTATGTTAATCGTAGTCACTTGCTTAAAGTGGGTCTGTAGGGTTTCTCCCTTACAAATATATCCTTTCTCACTGGAATTAATAAGTATCTTGAGGGAAATACAAATCTGTGTAACTATCTTCTTGAGATTTTGCCCACTGATTGTAGCACTGACTGGAGGTTCCTGCTCACCACTGTTATCATTAGGTTATAATAGTGCATTTGTTTTTTTCTCTTTTGTTTACTTGAAATTTTTCAGTAAGAAAGCACTGTTCCTTCTCCCCCATTTATTTATTTACATATTGAATGATTAATTTTTACTCATAAATAATGTCATCATTGTGGATTCATGGCTATTTATTTTTATTTTATGCTTTATAGCCTAATAATACCACTATTATTTTATTGCTCATACTGCTTCATTTTTGGCCTTTGGGAATTCTTCAGTTTGACTCCCATGTCCTTTTGAGGTGCCTCTCTCTTTTTTCCAGCTCTTTCTTATTTTCTGACACTCCAGAGATGTCCCAAGTCTTGTGCTTGTCTCTTCCCTGCTCTAACACTGGACTCAGCTACTTCTAAGCATTCTCTTATTTATAGCCTCTCACCATTTGAGGATGAGATTTAAAAGCTAAGTTCTGTCCTCATGAATTTATGAAAAAGTACCATTTTTAAGAGGTTACATAGGAAGAAAGAGATATTAAATAAATCTTTATTTAGAGGTGTGTGGTTAGAACCAGAATGCTGTTTGTGAGCATTAACCCATAGAATGTAGAGGATTCTTTCCAGGTTGGAGAATACTGTTCAGGATGTGAAGACATTGGAAAGCATTGCATCTATCTTTTTTTTCCAAGATGACCATGAAACATTATTTAATTTCTGAAAATTTATTTCATCTCATTTTTTACAAAAGAATTCCTATTTACCATAGCAACTATCAATAGTATGTAACTAATGAGGAAAGGTATTTGCTTTGCTACTACAGGAAAGTATAGAGCACATCATAAAAGCTAAAGCCAAATGGCATCTGTTGAAATTAGTGCTTAGGTTAGAAGTCTTGTTACATGTTTGCTTGGGTGAGAGTTGGTTCATTCTTCCATGAACTAGATTTTCTCAGTTGCAGTCATACACAAAGACAGATGTCTTGCTTGTATTTTGGTTCCTCATTCCTGACAACTAAGTGGGTATCTTTGTGGAAAATAATGCAGACGCAGGAAGATCACAACCTTGGTGCTAAAACTGCTCTTAATGAGGTGCTGTGTATGAATTAATTAAATTAGTTTGCCCCTCATGTGGCAAGCTCTGTTTAGTGTTTGTCTGGTTGACTAATTTATGAGGATAAAATTATGGTACAGTCTCTGCCTTGCTTGTTTTCATCAAAGAGATGGGCTAATTTGTAATGAAACTTTATCAATCAGATCATGCAGTCCATCCACCCTCTGAGCTCTGACTAATGAATTAAGGCTGTTTGGCTTCCTTCAAACACAGCTTATCTTGTTGATGTTGAAGGGGGAGGGTGTGTTGACTATAGATTGATTGTAAGGGATTGTTTCTTTTCTAGCAAACAGATAACCAACTTTTTGGTTTTCTGTTTCTTGGCTGTTTGTGGCTTTATGATTATCTTCCTCTTTTAGTCAGGGTATGATTTCAAAGTGGAAAGCACATAAAAATGTTCATTTATATTTGTTTGGGAGAAAACAAAGATTGTGTATTTCAGATTGGAAGTGCAGCAGCTAAGAACTTCCAACAATGGGAGAAGGAATAAGGGTACCTCAGGCAGAGAAATGGAGAGTTTTGAAAGGCAATATTCTTCCGTGTTGGGAATGTAATGAAAGGTCAGAATGAAGCTCAATAGAAAAGCCATTTTGAAAGGAAGGGGCAGAATTGGGCTTTTCTGTTCCTGTCAGGATTTGGGATTTGTTTTCTCTTTATTCTGACACAACTCTTTTGGGGTGTGTTTTTTTCTCTTCAATTCAAACAGTTTATACAAGTGTTATTTTAAACTTCCTTGTGTTTACATCATCATGTCTTTTAAAAAGAAACTTTTTTCTTTTTTTCAATCTTGTTATCTGGGAATTTTTAAGGACAGAGTCACTGTTTGTAAAACATATCTGCGTGAATGTGAATATTTCTAATTTCATTGCCTGGTTGAAAAATAAACAAGCAGAGGATAGTACAAGAATATTTTCTAAGATGTTGAAAGCCTAGAGTTACATTTCAGTGTAATAGCTTGATTCTTTTGAATTTTAAAATCACTTCCTAGTCACCAAGTAGTTAATTTATAAAACTCTTGCCACATAAAGCTATTTCACAAATGCAAAATGACATAAAACTCCATGTCAGAGAGCAAGTCCGTGACAAAAGTGGATTTAGGATTTTGAGTTCTGACTTCTGTCCTGTCATCAGGCCACTAATCACTTATTTTCTAAAAGAATTTGAGGCCTGAGAAAAGATGATGCCAGAGATGCATTTGTCCAAAGAGATGAGTCATTTTGAGTGGTTTGATATAATAAAATCTGTGTTTATTTTGCAAAAGGCTTTTGAACAGTTATTAGAGAAACAAATTTCATCATTAGATTCAACTTTATACTTCGTAACATTGTACTTTCTGTTCCAATAGTTCATAGCACTAAGTTCATACTTTTCTTCCTATTCCTCTGGGAGATCTCTACTTTTTTTTTTTTTTTAAAGCAGAGTAGTATTTTATCAGGATGACCTAAAATGTTGTTAATAGGCTTTGCCTGGGCTCTGAAACCACCCTCCAATGCACAGTGTGCTTTGTGCAGGTCATAGATCCCCCGTGGATCCTCATCATCTACAAGATTCTTCTTTCTGACACTGAACACCCTCCTCGTGTCACTCAATCTACTTTTTCTGTTTGGATGTGTACAATTCAAGCAAGAGGGTTTCATCTTTCCCAACCAAGACCCAAATTTCTCTCCTCTGTGTACTTGCTTATGCCATTCTCTTTCCCTTCAGGACCTGCCCCACCCATCTCTGCTAAGCTGTCACATCTCTTTCAAAACCTGTTGACTTTGTGAAATCTTGTCCAGGAGATACTAGTTCAAGGCTCCTGGTCTGATGGTCCTTGTTGTTTGGTTGAGAAAGTGGGAGCAGACCATCATTATGTAAATATGATTTAAAAGTAATTTATTTCTGATGATTATCCATGCTGTGAATACAATGAGATACTTATGATAGAACCGTGGGATAGGTTAGACCGTGTGGTTCATGGTGGGCCTCTTTGAGAAGGTGGCATGAGATAGTGACTTGAATGCAAAGAAGGAGCCAATCATGGAAAGATCAGGGAGAAAAGAACCAAGGCACAAAGGTCCTGAGACAGGAGAAATCTTTATGAATTCCAAGAACAAGAGGAAGGTCAAATGTCCACAGCACACTGAGCCAAGGGGAGAGGGGTGGGGAGGGGCCAGTTGATGTAGGAATTTCTGCACCAGCAGCCAGTATGCTGGTTTTAAGCCCTTGGTAAATTTTACAAGAGTGTAATGATCTGGTTCTTAGCAACTTATTTATTTCAACGATTTGTATATTCTTTTTAAAGTAATGGCTTATAAACTCTTTTGGATAAGAATGATCTGCTAGTCTATTTTGTTCACCGATAAGAGGTATTCAGTAAATATTTGTCAAACCATTGCATAAACAAAGCTGGGGGATCCTGAGAAATTATTGTTGTAGGTGTTTGAAATGAATCATTTGCTGAAGCAGAAAGAATCAAGAGCATGCTCTGATGCTCATGATCCTTTGAAGAAGGACAGATGGGAAGATCATACATTATATAGGAAAGGGGCAGAGCAGCAAAGGGGTTCAGTGTGAATTTGGGAGTCAGATTGTGTAAGTAGAGCCCCAGCTCTTTCTCAGATTTGCTGAACTTTAAGAAAGTTACTTAATCTCTCTTAGACTTTGTTTATACCCCAATAAAATGATGATAATATGATTTACCTTATTAGTGGCTGAGTCTTAACCAAAGCCAGTCAGATAAAACACTGAAAATTACTCCTGACATGTGACAAAGATCCAATAAAGAAATCCCCTAGCTGTTAGGACAAAGGTTCTTGTGTCACAGGCTCTTGTTGAAATTCTGTTGGGTTACCAAACCCATCCTTGACCTCCTTGACTTTGGGATTTTAGGATGATTCTATTGATAGTGGATAAGGTGACACAGATAAAACATAGTTTGCAAAATTAAATAGGCTCAAAATCTTCTCTGTGTGTGTTTTTGTGCATGCACGAGAGCCAGCAGAGCAGTATTTGGGGAAAAGGGATTGTAATTATTTGATACAGTAATAATCTAAATACATCTTATTAATTTTTCTTTCATAATTGATTTGACTATAAAATTGCATGAGCAACTATAGCCTGACTTGGCCCTCATCATTCTGCGTTCTGTAATTCCTGTCATTATATGTGTTTATAGACGTGCCCTATGGCACTGGTATGTTGCCCTTTCTGTCAGTGTCCTTGCTGATGGACTGTGTTATAGGTGAGGTCATTTTCTAGCAGCTCCCTCTGGTACCAAGTCCAAAAGAGCTCCATGTCATAACAAATTCCATGATTAGTGGTGCTTGTAGAAACCACAAATCGTGGCAAGATGAGCTTTCTTATATTGGAAGGAAGCCAGTCGAATGTGTGTATTTATAAAGAGCAAGGTGTAAAGTGATAAGTTCAGACCACGTTCCTTTATCAAATTATGTTTTAGAAGTGTGAGTTCAGGCAACCTCAGATTACAGCAGCACATTCTTTGAGTGCTCTTTTCTTTTATTCTCATTAATCCTGAAATTTTGGATTGGGAACCATGGTATAAACTAATGGTGGAATTCAGACTGGAGCTCTTTGAGGGTGTGGCTTATTGTTCCCTTTCCAACTCTTAAATAATTCTGAACATTTTAACCAGCCAAGTAGAAAAATCCCTCCAGGCTTTTTGTACAGTTGTTTTGTTTCTCTTCTGCTACTCCCAGTAACATTACATAAGTTACCTGGAAATTGTGAGGCTTGGGTACACTGAGCCAGACAGTCAAAATTCCTGGAATTCTTACTTCCTCAAACTGAAGAGTGAAGTTGGATATTTTTTGGAAGATAAGGAAGGATCTGGGAGAAGTGTTAAAAGTGAATGACACTTTCTTGAATTCCTGTTGTTTTCCAGATAGGCAGAGCCAAAAAGGACAGAAGCCACCGTCTCTAGGGATTTGTAGCCCAGTTTGGCTTTTTCAAAAAGTTTGGGTAAACTTTAAGTAACCTTTTGATGTTGAGGCATTACTTTTCTTTATAGGTATTTTTGCTTGTGTAGGAGTAACTTGAAAATGAGCAGAGGTTGGAGTTATAAGGTTCTGGAATTCTACCTCTCCCTCTCCACCCCTCACCCCCCACCCTACTTGGATCAAGGAGTATGGAGCCTACTGTTCTTAACCTTCAACTCTGGTTATGAGATGAGATTGTTGCACATTTCTTATCCTTTGCACAAATTACATCATTGTGGTATATTCCATTGAATTAATTGTCATAAAGATATGGGGTTAATTTCATGTTAATTCTCAAATATAACTTAAAACCTGGTGTAATGTATTCCACTTAGAAATTATCCAGATTTAAATCCCAGCCTTGTCTTTGACTTTGCTAGGAAAGGACTCTTTTGGAATTCTAGATGCTTAATAGTACACTCTCGCCAATCCTAAGGTTCTTTCGTTTTTATTCTCACAGTTACACCTTCTCTGGCTACATGAGTTAATAAGTAGTTATTCACAAATGGTGCAATTTTGGATACTGGTGTGTCACGAGATATACTTCACAACTTAAAGTGCTTTCTTTCATCAGATCCTTGAGCCTAAACCAGAAATGACTTGCTTCTTTTTGATGTTGTTCTGGAAGCTGACCTCAAAGTAACCATTGTTCTCAAATGTTCACTTAAACTGAAGAAATTAATGACCAAGTTCATTATTAGTTGATACTTTCTAATGAAACTATATTAAATTCTGTAGTATTAAGTTCCCAAGGATCATTTTGTGAATTATGTTTTCTAAATAATTCTCCTAGAACTTTCACTATAATTTGGTCTCATTTATAGTCATAAGTGGAGGAAGGAAAAAGAACAAGAACAAGTGGATTTTGCATATTTCCCATAAGTCTTCTGATATGGTACCTGACTATACCCGACCTTTGATTAGAGTAAGTTTCTAGTGCCCAGGACCCTGCTTTATTCACAATGTCCTTATTGTGTTGCAGCAGACAGATTCCCAGTAGATAGTCACTGAGGGGATAAATCACTCTGGTACTCCTTTAGTCGTAGCAAAATTGAATAAGAGCTAAATTTCACTCATGAGTAGATGTGAGGTTATAGCTAATAACCTTAATTTGCCAATGGTTCATTGAAAACAAGATGGTCGTTAGCTCTTCTGCTAACAAATTTATAACAAAAGTGGCTGTAGATGGTAGATAGCTAGGCTATCATGCTGTCAGAGATGTACATCAGTTTTTTAAAGCCAAGATTGCATGATATGCAAGAATCACATTTAGGATAAAGGGCACTTCAGTTACATATATTTAGAGATAAATTTATTGAATTCTGTGAGTAATTAATTTGTCTGTTAATACTGTAAGTAGTATTATCACTTGCTATTTGTTTTCACTGTACTGACTTAAGAGAAAAGATGATCCGTTACACTATCATATCTTTTTCACTTACTTAGCACTGCTTTTGTACAGGAAACTGTGTTTCCTTAGAACTGCCTCGCTCTAGACTTCTATTCCACTAGGAATGCCTTGCATTGCACTCTAAACACAAGGCTGAGAAAGAATATTCTTTCTCTGGAAGTACGTTTTTCCCAGATATGAAAGGTGGGAGGTTGAAGATGGGAAAGTTGGGTCCTTTTTTGTTTTTTTGAATTCTGTTTCTTAACTTCCCGTGCAACTTAAGTTTCATAACCTTTCCTTGTCTTTATTTTCTCTATAAACTGTGATCATAATAATCTATGCTATCTGTTTCATATGGTAGCTGTGGGGATGAAATGAAATAATACATGTGAAGCACTTTGAAACTTTCAAAGGTATTATTATCTTCTGTCCTTTTTATTGGATGACCTGGATTAGAAAACAGATTCTAGTTTCTTGCTTTGGCAAATGATCTACAGGGAGCAGTAAATCCATTGGGTCTCATGATTATCTTGCCTTTATATTGTTTTTAAGTGCAAAATGTGCTCTCTATATATGATTTTTATTCCTCTGCCTAGGTCTATCTGCTGGAAGAAATAGATATGTACAGATTTACTTCCCTGCCGATTCACTCCATATGTATATTCTCCACATCAGTGTGGATTTCCCAGGCAATTGTGCTCTTTTTAAAGCATGAGAACACTGAGGCTAATGTCCTCATGGGAAGAGAATCTCAATAGATATTATTATTTCTAGAGAGTCTGTGGACTTTTCCATTCTTTTGCATACCCAATACATATGACAATTGAAGAAGTTATCAAATGCTACATGGATTTCTTTATGAAAACAGGATTCTGTTGTGTCACTACTGACACTGTTTTGTTTTTCTTCAAACAGACTTTTTATTTTAGAAGAGTTTCGGATTTACAGAAAAGTTACAAAACAAAAGCTTTCCATATGCCCACCCCCATCTCCTCAACAGTTTCCTGTTATTAACATCTTAACCTTAGTATGGCACATAAATTGACTTAAAAGTTAATGAACCAGTATTGAAATATTATTATTAACCAAAGTTCATGCTTTATTCTAATTTCTTTAGTTTTTTCCTTACTATCCTGTTTTTCTTTCCCAGGATTATTTTCTTAGTTTTCCTTGATTTTGATAACCTTGACAGGTTTAAGTACAGCTGACATTAACACAAGCTGATAATAACTTTTAACCAGAGATCTCCAACTTGCTTTTTAGAACAAATGATAAAAGATCCACCTGCCCACTCACAAATAAGACAGTGTATTGTGAAAATGTATATCATTTATTGGGGTCGTAGTCTAGGCAAGACTCTTAAATCCAGGGAAGCAATTCTAACATACAAGATTCCTTCAGGAAACCAGGCCCTTTTGGCAGACAAGTTTATGTATTAAATAAAAGAATTGAACATCAGAAAAGACCATGTCATAATATAAGATTTATTCAAGGCAACAAAACACCTCATGAAAGTGAATAGGGAAAAAAGTCACCCCAATATAATATATTATTCCTATGTATTTGGATATCCTTATTTGATATATTTTTTCTGAAAATTTTAAATATGTACCTAAACTTTCATATCTTAAACCTATCACATTAAGACTTTGTGGATAGCTCTAAAACTAACCTATTTTACAGCTTGTTCGTTCATAAAAGGCCAATTTTCATCAGAAGTATCAAGAACAAATACATAAGTGTCACTTGCAGACTCTAAGAAGCTATTCGGTTATGGTAACTTTGTTTAGCATCACTTGTCAGTGACAAGATGGCCTTAAGTGTTTATTATAACCCTGAATCTCTATTTCTTTCCATACTTGAGGGGATTGAATCATTGACTTTCCAAAGCAACTTTACAGAAGTCTATGAAATGATTACCTTTCATCATTTCAGTATCATTACTAGCTTCATACCATATGGTATGCCTTTTTTTTTTCTTTCTTTTTTTTGTACCCGCCCCTCACTTTTTGGCAGTTCTCCAGCTCTACCACACTTTTGGTGATGGATGTAACATAGTAGGCAGTTTATTTCAATTTAGTCAATATTGCCTATGAGGGAATTTATAATGTTTGCTTCACACCAAAGAAGGCAAGACTTTTTGTGGATTTTTAAATCAGGGAAAATGAGGCTAAATTAACAGTCAGATGATATTTATTTCCTTTATTTAGTTACCAAAATCAACAGCTCTTTCAGTTGGTGAGCTTTCACTGACATTGTATTTGGGCTTTAAATTGTGAAGGCCACTTTGACCAGTCTGAAAATTATGAAGCAAAGCAGCTAATGTGAAGGGGGAGAGGCAGCTGCTTGTTCTTCGTTCCTCTTTTCATTAGTTTGAACTTAAAGATTTCATAATGACCAAAAATTTGGTGAGTATGTGAATCTGCTTGTAGTTCATGCTTTTACCAAAGTTGTTTATAGTCATCACCTCAAAGCAATTAAATGGAGTGAAGATGCTGTGTCCTAATTCAGCAAATGCATGTAGTGACTTGCTGGCTTATAATTTACCTCAAGAAAAAAATTCTACTAGGAGTGTGAAACAGCAAATCCATGCATGGTGAAAGACAAAGCATTTTCTTATAGTTTGAGAGAAGAGTGATACTGCCTTCCATTACGTAAATACTCTGGGAGGAATGTTAATTGCAGTGGGTGTCCTTGGTTTTGCATTGTGATCCCAGTGTTTATCAGAACATCATCAGCCATTTTATTGTCCTTTCAGCATCCTTATCTCCTTGTTCTCTTTCTGTTTTCCTATATCGGTCAATTATATATGCTTTGGATATTCAGGGATCTCAAAGGTCTTCTGTGCATCTTCACTTTTAAAATTTTGATTCAAAGAGTTAATTTTGCTAATAATTCAGAACCCAAATGTCACCATTTTGCATTGCAAAAAAGAAAAGTTCCTTTCTTTTTTAGGCAGGCATCAACAAGTGAATCTAGTGAACTTTGCTATGGTGGTGGGTGTGGAAGGCACTTTCTATTTCATTGAGATTGATTTAAGAAAGGGGGTTAAAATACCAGGCAAGAAGCTACCATCAGAAGAGTAGCTTCTTGAACCTTCCCAGAAAGCCTGTTAGGTGCTGCCACAGGCTGGAAAAATTTCCCTGTAAGGGTCCAGTTCAAGTCAGAGTTACAGATCTGTTGCCTTGGGCTTTACCACAAATGCAAATCAGGGAACCCACTATCCGGAGTCATCTGTAATCTCCCCCGAAACTAGTACTTTCACTCTAAGTGAAGACAGCCTGAAGGCTGCCACCCCAGCAGCAACCTTGGCATCAGCACAAAGAGAAGGAGACGTTAGGGGTTTGTTAGGTGTTGGTTGAGTTTGAGAACAAAAGAATGGGGTGATTTATCTGACTTCTCATTTTGAATATGGGAGCTCTTTTGGTATTTTTATTATTTAAAAAAAAATTCTTTTTGAGGTGGTGATACCACTTTTAGCCAGGTGCTAATGATTGAATTAAAATAGGCATAAAGGAATATAAGAATATCAAGCTATAAGTAAGCCAGCAAATGAGCAGTAGACAATAAAAATGCAGTGAGATAGTTTCTTCATGCCCATTTGAGATATTTATATGGATTTTGAAGTTCTTCATGTGCCACTAACCCACCCACACAACACCATTAAAAAAATATGGTGTGTGTATCAAATACAGCCTGAATTTCCATGAAAGTATTCCAAAAGAAACGATGAGTTGCCCATGTAACCAAATTTCCCCTGAATTTTCCTGTGTAAGTGGAAAAAAATAGCTGTTCGGGTTTCAGCCACATTCGGGCATACTGGCTTCGTACCTGTTTCAAAATGTGCTTGCAGTGGACAAATGGTCATCCTGAAAGAAAATGCTTCTTGAAAAGGGCCCATAGGCGAATTTACATTTTTAATAATATTCAGAAGGAAAATGATTTTGAAAGTACTATCAAAGCAATCTCTCTCTTATTAGTTCCCATCTCATAAACAATGTTGAGGAACAATAGGACAAAATTCCAGGAAACAGTTCCTTTAATTCCTTTTTTCTTTTTTTAATTAAGGACTCCATACAAGTTCAAAGTGAAATCAGCATCTGCCGGAGGTGCCCTGGTTGCTCCTCTGGACTTGCATACTGATCAAATATGTAGCTGGAAGAAAACGTCTGCTAGAGAACACATGGTCTCTCTTTCATTGATGGCAATGTCTGTTGTCAGCCGTTGTTTTGCCATATCAGGGTGAGAGGGCAGCACACTGAAGGAGAGACCTCTGCTCTAAACCACAGGGAGACTTTGAACCCCAGAGAGCTTGGCTGTTAAGCCTGAACATCAACTTTGCCCTATGTCTCTGTTGCCAGTGTAGAGCAACCTCACATCTATGTTCTTTATACATCATATTCAACATTAGAAATTGATTTAGTAGCCCCTGAGGGCTGTTTTTCACAGGCAGAAACCCTGATGTGTAGTTAACAAAGTCTGAGGGCAAAATCAGCCCAAGATGATCTGGAAGAGAATGTGAAGCATGTCTCCCTGCATCCTCATCACAGCCTTGTTCTTCTGGTAAGAGGAGTCCTGAGACCCTCTTTAAACAGAAGCAAAATGACCAACTTGTCGCCTGAAATGAGTAGATGTTAACTGAAGCTGTGTATCTTTTTCACCACTTGACAATCCTCAGTTTGACTGAAAGATCTAGAGGCCAGAATTTCTTTATTATTATTGATTTCTTTTTTATTTTCTTACATCATTAATCATTTTGTACAATATTGATTTTGCCCCTCAGTTTTAGTCCCCATAATTCTCCTACCATCACAGTACCCATGAACCATCACCATAGTACCTGGTGCTGAGGCAAGAATTTCTTAAAGCTCCCAATTATTTGTAAATGTGAAGGTTTCTTTATCAAGTGAAATAGTCTGTAACCTTAATTGTAAATTTTCGCTTTCCCTTTACTTCTCTTCCCTTATTCCCTTATTCTTCTAAAAGAGGCATGTCTTGGCAACACCTTCTTGGGTTTCAGCCAGGCACCATGTTAAGTGACAAAATGTCTCCCAGAAGCCCACTCAGACCCTGGGGAATAAATGAGCTTCCCACTCTCTACAGATTTTACTACAGTCTCTCAGACACCTACAGTCGCCCTCTCCCTTGACAAATGTGGGCTTGGGAATTGCCCCTGTTCAGTCTGACATTCAATGTTGATACCTGACTGATGGTTGTTGATCAAGTTCACTGAGCTCAAATGCAAGAAACCATTCCCATTTCTCCATCAGAGTCTTCTAGGAAACAGGAGTTGAACAACAGGAAATCAGAGAGCAAACATCACTGCTCCCTTCTTTAAGAGATTTGGACATCTGTGTTGGCAGAAAAAGGTCATTTTAGACCTGAGGGGTTTCACATTGTTCCTTTAAAATAGACCTTCAATGTAAACTATTTTCAACAATTGCCACAAAGAACAAATGACCTTTAGTTACTTGCCTAGAAGACAAATGGTGCATTAACACAATGAATAGAGCAGGAATCTCATCCCACCCTGCACCCTGGCTAGAACATCTATTAGAATGCTTTAAAATGGCAGGATCCTTGAAATCCCTGATGCTTTAAGATTAATTTTTGATAGGTTTATGACATTCACAAAATGGACCCCGCCCCCCCATATCACCTCTATGCTTCGAAACACATTCTGACCTTGGTTGTTTAGAGTAAATAGACTTAAAAGGAGTTGAGTTAGAGTAGAATTGGGTTTCCGGGAGGATTTTGGATTATAGACTCTTCTTACTTATGACAAAATAAAAAGATTTAAAAATAAATATCTCTGAAATTAAATACAAATTTTTCTAATCAGATACAACTGCAGATTTAGTGATATTGTAGGTCTTCGGGAATAAACTGATCAGACCTGCATTGTGTCTGGGAACTTGGCAAGTGATTGCAGCAAATAAATAATAGGACACGGCCTATATTATAAGGGGCTAAGGAATGTTTTTAACCTTAAGTAAAAGCAAACATTTAAAGTCACGCTTGACTAGATCCATGACGAATCACTCAATCATATGCATATTTCCCCCTCTTTTTAAAGTCCACATCTTTGATGATGGGACAAACTAAAAACTAATATTTCAGCTTTGCTCCAAGGAAAGAAGACTGACTTACTTTTTCCCTACTGTGTTTTAGTTGGGAGATAATGGGTTCCCCAATCCTGTAATGAGAGGATAAGAGTCATACTCTTATTATTTTCTCTTCCCTGGGTAGAAAATGTGCTAAATCCTGAGGTATCCCTGCCCCTAACACTCTGTTGGAAGATTTCCTCTTTGGAGACAAAGGGGACCCTGCCTGCTAGAAACCTCATGGGTAGGGTATTTGCCCATCTGCTTGCAGGTGCCTCCTTAGTGAAGAGACATTACAAGTTGTGGTCTTTCCAGCCTCTTTGAATGGGTGGATCATGAACTAAGCATTCTGTTTTTCTTTGAGAGAAATATCTCTAAAAGTAGAATGTCAGTAACAACAGAGGTAACTTTTGTTTCTATAGAGTAACTTCCTATTTAAAATGGAATATTGAGGAGGATTTTATTTTATGTATTCATTTTCAATTTTTCTAAACTGCAACTTCATTTGAAATACAATAATTTTTTTATTATAATAGTTTATTTTTATATCATTTTGTGTCTTATCCCATCTCAGTTGTAATCCCCGTGGTCTTCCCATCACCAATTCACCCGTGTGCCATCATCATAGTCCCGTGTGCTTCCCCCCCGCGCCCCCCAGTTTTGATCCCATTCCCCACTCCATCCTTGTAAAATGTCTCCATATATACTTGTTTATTATTATTATTATTATTTGTTTATTATTATTATTATTATTATTATGCTCCTGCTATAAGCAAAACCATCCGGTATTTTTCTTTTTCTTCCTGGCTTATTTAGCTAAGCATGATCCTTTCCAGTTCCATTCATGTTGCTGCAAAAGGCATTTGTTTATCTTTTTTGATCACTGAGTAATATTCCATTGTGTATATTTACCATATTATTTAATCGAGTCATCTACTTTGGGCATTTTGTTTTTTTCCATGTCTTTCCCATAAAGCAGCAATAAACATGGGGGTGCAGGTGTCTTTTTGAATCAGTGTTTTTGTGCCTTTTGGGTACTTAGGAGTGGTATTGCTGGTCATATAGAAGCTCCATTTTTAGCAGTTGAGAAACCTCCAAACAGTTTTCCATAATGGTTGTACTAGTTTGCATTCCCACCAGGAGGAAGCATGATAATTTTTAAAGTAATGTTAAGGCTGTTACCACTTAAGAATAAATGATCCCAGAAGTAACATTTTATTTCAGAAGGGGCTTGAGTAGAATTTTGCATACTTTTAAATTAAATGGGTGATGTAAAATATTCCAGGTGATAGTGGGTAGATGTTTTGACCTTTTCCTGCAAATCTAGACTTCACACATACCTGTTTGTGTCCCTTTTAATGAATATTCATAAAGGTTTTTGCATTGGGCAGAGTTTTCATCTCTCTGAAAACTTTTTCTTTTTGATTTTTTGTAAAATAAACATTTATATATTGAGAGGAAGCAAATTGGATTTTGAAAGGTAAAATACAAATACTTATATAAAGATATAAAATATTTTAAATATTTCCATTTTAAAAAAATGTAAACAATATTTCAGCTAAATCAAGCAAGACATACATTTTCCCTTGGTTCTACTTATAGGTTATTTGAAAATCTACATTGTTTTGAAGGAATAATTTATGGGCTTGTCTCACTAGTAGGGTTTAGGGAGCTGGGACTGTCAATGGTAAGTTTGATCAGGTCTTTTGATCAGTTTCTGATTTTAGCAAATGCTTGTTCTCAGACATTTGACTTGTGTTCTTTCCTAGGTGACATACAGGCAATTATACTTAGTTTTCATTTATTTCCTTTGGATGACAAGTCATCCTAGATGGTGTTTGTGTGTGTGTGTGTGTTTTTTTTTTTTTTTTAAGATTTATTTATTTGTGCATACAGAGCTGGGGTACAGGCCAGAGGCTCAGGGGCGGCGAGAGGCTTCACCAGAGACAGAGTGGGGAGCAGAACAGGCAGATCGACAAAGTACACTGCTGAGGGGAGCAGCGGGCGTGTCAGGAGAGGTCTGCCACACCATGTGGTCACCTCCGGGGCTGGCGGGGATCGAACTCATGCGGAAGTGGCTTAAGCTTCTTAGTGCTGTGCTGTAACCCACTGTGCCACCAGGGAGGGCCTGTTTTTTGTTTTTAATTATATATATGTTAAAAACCCAATATGGTCAATGAAGGAAATAAATTTGATATATTTCGATATCAGTAAGGCAATTGTTAATGACATCGAAAACAGTGGCATTAGGGCCAAAGAATGCTGATGACATGGACTTGTGTGATAATGAAAATTTTCAGTGTCCTTTCAGAAGGCTGTGCTCCTGATCATGGAATAGATAGAACTCACTTGCTCAGTGGTTACTTTGCTGGTAGCTTGATCACATTTGAAGAGCTGTTAGGACTGGAATAAATTAATAATATGTAGGTTGAACATATCAGAATTTGAATTTATGTCATGTAAAGTCTCTATACATCATGAGAGAGTAAAGAAGTGCTTTCCTCCTCTTGCAAGGGGGAGGGTTAAATGACTTCAGGGTCTCAGTACAGGTTAACATTGTTGTATTGTTAAGATGGTTTGGGGCTGTCCCCCAAGCTAGTGTGGTGTTGGATTGCAGTAACAGATATTGAGCAGATGATTAAGAGCAGTAATATGGGCATGAAACTGAAACTACTCTATAAAATTCTAGGAGCCTTATTTTTAATGAGTTTCCCATTACACTGACAAGGATTACAGGAAATAACCAGAATGATGAGGGAACTTGAAGAAGAGACATGATGAGAGGCTCTGAGGCTCATGGTGGTTCCCAAAAGCAAAAGTGACCTTAGGTTTCTTTTTTGTTACACCATAACAGGGAGGTGTGGACACCATCAAATTGGTGTGGACTTTCATTAGAAATAGTGGACTGCTGGACATATTTCACAGAGGTGAGATTAATGATTTGTTTGGACACTGGAGAAGAAACATATATATTTTATAATGGTTGGAACAGTTTACTTCAAAATCTCCTTTAGGTTGTGTGATTCTTGAATTTCACATTATTAGTGAATGGATATGGCTTGTCAGTTTTTCTAGTTATATTTTTCAAAACTGAAAACAAAAATTTGAGAAGTGTTTTGGCAAAAATCTAAGGAGGCATCTAGTGAACATATACAAAATGAGGTATATTGTATGTAAGTGTATTCTAATAATATCTGTTTGAAAGACACTATGTTTTGAACAGGTAGAAAAGTGAAGACAAACCTTTCAGGATGGAGGGGTGAGGGTGTTACAGACACTTCATCAAATTATCCCAAGAGGTCTTAGTACGGAGAAGTATTTAATAATAATAGCTAACAATTATCTATGCCTATTAATGTCAGAATTTTTGGTAGTTGCTTTGAGACACATTTTTCTAGTCAGCACAACCATTACAAGGGTACTTGAGCCCATATTACGGATGAAAAATCAAGTACAGAAATGTTGCTACATAGACAGGTGACGCAGAGTGGCAGCAAATTGAAATCCTTCTAACTTTAATCTGCTTTCACTCTACTGCTCACTAACAAGTCTTGCTCACAATTAGTTTAGACAGTCCTGTAGTTTTTTATGCCACTTCTGAACCACTCTTTCCCTAGTCTGAATTACCAGTGAAGTTATTTTTTCATAGCCTCGAAGATTGGAGTTTTGACTATGAGGGCTAGAAAAATCTTGAAATTGTTCAGAAAATTTGAAGCCAAGAACCACTTAAATTATCTTTTAATTATCTAGCCTATGCTTCCCTTATTATTTTCTGGAATTTATTAGTTGTGTTTTTCAGTCTTCATTCTGCTGTACTATGTTATTAGTGATTGTTGAATAACTTTTATTTACTTCCTGCTACTGTTTTACTTGAACCCATCTTTTTTTTGTACAGGCCATTTTCCCCAAACCTAAATGCTTTTATTCCCTTCTTCATCTGTCAGAAGCTTGTGAATACTCCTGTAACTTCCAGTTCCTCAGTCTATTTCAAATCTTTCTATTGGGTATTCTTCTGAATTCAGAAGCATCTTTCTCCTAGGTTTTTAAAATTATCTTCAGTAAAGCTTTGTCTATTATTTAATTTTATCAATGGCTTATGTTTTTTTTCTACCTCCATAGTTAATTTTTTTAGAGTCAATATTACAATGAAGTGGGTTTTAAAGAAGGAATACCAAATAATGATGGCTATAATCACTTACTGGGCAAAATTCTGTTTATTTGGGGGAAATATTCTGAATGCTCACTGATTTCAAAGTCTTTGACACTGATACAATGGTGTTTTCAAGGAAAGCAAGGGTTGCTTGTTATGATTCATGTAAAATGTTAGTTCCCTTTGGGAAAATGTAATTCCATTTCTTTAAGAGAATTATTTTATCACAAGGCAGTCAGTATTGTAAGTAATCACTTATACACATGTATACACACACACACACATACACATCCCCACTATAGTTTAAAGTCTGAAAGTATTCAGCTGTGAGTCATTCTTTCCTAAAAGAAGGAAACAATAAATGTAGTATTCCTAATTAACATGATTTAAAACATTGTCAACTAGCAAAAGGGAAGGTGATTCAAGATTATCGCCAATAAGGCATCTTATATCTGTGACTCATTTTTAATTCAAGAAAATATGATATTTGCCCTCAAGAAGTTTATAATCCCTTGAATCACAATTAAGAGCAGGATCAGTCTTTAATAAAATCTTGTCTACCTACCAAATAAAGGAAAATAATCAGAGAAAAAGAACAAGAAAAATTAATGACTTGAAAGGATTGACTTGTGAGGAAAAAATTAGAAGATTTAAATATGTATACTGTGGCTAAATGAAGACTGTGGAAGGAGACATAACAGTCAATTTCATTAATTTGTAAGTCTTTCAAGACCAAAAGACTAATCACTACAAAAAATTTCTACTTTTCTTGTAGCTCATTTAAGTCAGTAGTATATACAATCTTCAATTGTAACAGACAGTACAAATATGATTAATGTCTGATCTTGTGATATAATATGTATCAGATTCAGCACTTTCTTACATAGGAATGAATTAATTTTTCAAAAAATTAGAACAGCGATTTGAGGACTTCATGTGTTGTTTGGACACAGAACTAATAAATGCAAGACAATAAAATGAGTTTTTGTGTATGGATTTAAGATAGTACAAAATGCTTAGAAAACCAATTGTTAGCCAATTTAGGATCATTGTGGCCAAGTTATTATCACCTGGTAGCTAAATGAACATGTAGACAATTTGAGCATTGATATTATAAACCTACCACTGTTTTAGTAAAATGACCTTTTGGGGCTATAGTCTATTAAAGGAGGCTGAGAGACCATAATCACTCATGCATCCTTAAAACAAAAGACTTCCTCTGTTCTCCCATACTGCAATGATGGTAAAACACACAAGTATTCATTTAGTTTTCAGTTTTGATTAAGAGGATTTAAAATTAGCATCTCATCTGCTAGGAGAAGTGACAGTGCCTTTAAGTAACTGAATTAAAGTGACAAAGAATGGGGATGCCCAAAAGAAAGTTTAGTTTTTGTGGTGAGTGACTCAGAAAAACCCGTAAGAACTTCACTGAAAGAGAAATTACTGCAGAGCTAAGTTAAGTTACCTGGTGTTTCACTTTCCAGAAAAAGTCTACATGTTATTCTCTCCTGTTTTGTTTTGTATTGGGTAGAAGAAAAACAAACATTGCCTTTATCACACAGTTTTATTTTTAAAGACTAGAAAAGTCCACTACTTTCTAAAGGAAAATTGAAGAATCTAAAATACATTTTTCATTAGTCAGAAAACTGAGGAAATTATCATTGTAACTAAGCTTGATTTGTCTTAAACATTGAACTCTCCTTTTTGACAGTGCTTCTCTGTGTTTTCACTTCTAGCTGTGACACTAATGTAGTGACAGTGGGGAGACAAACACACATATATTTTTTTACATGTGTATCTATCTTTGTATTTATGTTTATATATTTACATTCATGTGCTTTAAGCAGTAAAACAACTACACCTTATTTTCTGTAAAGATCAAATATTAGCCTGATTTGCATGTATCAGTGTGTTCCCTGAGACAGTCTTTTAGTTACATACTTAGCGTAAATTTTCAAGTATGTATTCATGTATCAGTAGCCAACATATATGTGGTTCACTCTGCTCTTTGTGGTCCTTTGAAGGTACATTCTAGACAAATTTAACATAGTATAAAATGAAATCATAGGTATGAAAAGCTATTCGACAGCATAAATCTTCCAGAACAAAAACTTTGGAATGTCCACTTTCTGGGTCATTTGATTCATAAATATGCTACTTATAGGATGGCTGGACGTACTGAAATTGAATTTCCATGATAAGATGAAAAGACCTTTATTTTCTTGGAAATGTAACATTCCCCACTGACCAAGTGTTACTTACATCTTCACTTGTATCTATCGATATACATAATAGTAATAGTAGTGGGAAGAATGTCATTTCTGGTAATACTGAATGTCAAAATTTCAAAGACTGAAAATCTATGAGTAAAATTGTGCTTAATATGTTATCATTGTCAAATGAAAGCTGTCCTGATTTCCCCATTCTCTTCTCTGGGGAATTATACTTATCTTTCATTCTGTGTCAAGAGAAACTGTCATTTAAGGGCAATTTCTGTTCCTATGCTGGCATATTTCTTTTGTTTATGTTCTTTCTTTTCCCATATGGGAATCTTTCTCAGCGTGTGAGTGTACAGTTTATCCATGCATAAATGGCATCACAAGCTACTTCTCCTGTTGTCTCAGGAGTTGTTGCTGTTAAGAGGTGTTGCGTGGGACAGATACTGAGAGGAATGGCAATTTCCCTGTAATGTCTGAAGTTAAAGATCTTTTATTCACGTCTTTTTTTTTCTTAAAATCTCTGAACTCAGACTTTGGTTGACTTTATTAACTACTATGATCATGAATAATCTACAGTCTCCCCAGATCACATTAGAAAGATTTCCCAAAGGTATTTTAAAAATGATTTTAAAACGATTGCTGAAGTTAGGTAAATGTATGGAGGAAGCATCAAGCCACTCCTTCAGCATGTGGGCTCCAGGGTCAAAGCCTCTTGGTCCACATTCTTTCTTGGGATCCTGGCTAATTGTGGAAATGTGGGCATGTTATTTAAGTGTTCTTGCAGTTCAGTTATCCTCTAGGAAAAACAGAAGCTGTGTAGCTGTCATAATTGAATAAGCTAAGACTTGCCACATTCTTAGAATTCTGTCTATGACAGGAGGTGTCCAATTATGATTTTTTAAAATGACTTCTGTAGCTCCTAACACCAACCTGTTAGTTAACCCCATAATAAGCCAATATGCACAAACTTGAGTCAATACCTGGATATCCCTTTCAGAGTTCCCATCATAAAATTTTGTAAACTCCTTTTCATTTAATCTATTTTTATTGAAATCATAATATGCACAAGTATTGTCCTAAGCACTTGAGAATTGGAGAGGTATTACATATCACATGCTGTTTGAAAAGATGTGCTCTTGGGCAAATTCTCTAACTCATTTTCCTGTACTGTAAAAGAGTTGTTGCATAGAGGGAATGAGATCCTATATGTGGATAAGTGTATGTAGAGTGCATGGCTGGTGTCTGGTTATAGCAAACACATAATAGATGGTAGCATATTTTCTACAATGGAGAGTAAAATGCATAGGAGACAGATATGCAGAACAAAAAATGACAAGTACAGCAGAGAGATTAAAGTGTGAGCTGTTCATATTTTCCACAGGGTAGCAGTGGGGTGTGGAGAGGAGTGGTCAAAGAAAATTAGGAGTTGGCATTTGACTTGTAATTGAAGAATGTATGGAATTCAGACATCTTCTGTGCAGAGACATGGCATTTCAGGTAGGGAGAACAATCTGACGTAAGAAACAGAAACAGTGAAAAGTTCATCTTTGTTAGATGAGATGAGGTATCTGTTCATATTATTACTAGTAACAGTAGTGGGAAGTGGATTTGGATGGGTAGATTGGAGCTAGATAATAGGTGTTTTTGGATACAGTGAATGTTATTTGTTAGGCCTTTAAAAGGTGTTTAATATGGCCCTCCCTGGTGGTGCAGCGGGTTAAAGCACAGCACTGAGAATCTAAAGCCACTTCCGCATAAGTTCAATTCCCACCTGCCCCGGAGGTGACCACATGGTGTGGCAGACCTCTCCTGACACGCCCGCTGCTCCCCTCAGCAGTGTACTTTGTCGATCTGTCTGTTCTGTTCCCCACTCTGTCTCTGGTGAAGCCTCTCACCGCCCCTGAGCCTCTGGCCTGTATCCCAGTTCTATATGCACAAATAAATAAATCTTTTTTTAAAAGAAAAAGATATTTAATATTTCTGACACAGGATATCTCTGAAGAGATTTTCTGAATTAATTCAAGAAATAGTGACTTGGTGTTTATAAGTACCATAGGCTAGCGATGGAGATATTAGAAACAAAGACATTTTTGAGTAAGAGGGAATGGAGAAGTTGGGTAATGGCTCACATAAGGGATAATGAGTACCTGAGCTTGAATAAGTGAGAGTGTGGTGGAAGGAACAAATGGAAGAAAGAGATTTCAGTGGAAGAATTGTTAAGACTTGGCAACTGGATATGGAAGAAAAACAAGAGGATAGACAAATAATGTCCCAAGATTTAGAGTTTCAGGTAACTAGGAGGTTGTTACTGCCACTAACAAAAATAGGAAATACAGCAAATGGAGGAGGCAGTGTGGGAACAGGAACAATAATCAGCTCCATTTAGAATTTATTGAGCTTGAGGTGTTGGCCTCTATCCCGGTCATCTGGGTGGAGCTGTCTTTCTTTATGTAGGTGGGAAAGAATACAATTCTTTTATAAACTGTGAAATATTTGGATGGAAGGCAAACATTGCAGCATTTTGATAAAGCTATTGAGTTACAGTGTTATAGGAGAGGACATTTCCTTCTTTTTCTTCTTTCAAGAAAACAATAAGATGAGAAAAGTGTGAGGAGAGATATAAATGTGTTCCTCAATTGTCTTAATGAATAAATAACGAATAAAAGAAATGTGATCCTTTATGACTTGGGATTTTAATATCAAATACAATAAGCTATTTAAATGGTGGTATGGTTTATGAAAAGTCATGTAAAAGAAGATAATTTAGATGACTTCTAACACCTTGGTAGTAATTGATAAAAGCTCTTTGAATTGCTTCCAAAAATATTGTTTAGATTGTGGCAAAATAGATCATTCTTGATCCTATATTTCTAGGTGTTGGACAGATTCAGTTTTTTGTGTTCATTATATTTTTGTGTTTCTTTTTGGAAAGTTTTGCTGTATTTTCTTGTACCATCTGACTAAACAGTTTAAGTTAATAAAATGTGTGATCCTTAGGCAAATTATATTATGAATTGGTAGCTTCCATTAACGGTGACTTTATTTAGCAATTTTTTGGCTTCAGTAGGCTTGAAGAGAAAGACAAACTGATGATCATTTAGAATCTAGTAAACATATCTACTTGATTAGACTTGCATCCAGGTATAAATTAGTACAAATATCAGTATAAATAAGAATAATAAAGAACAGATAAATGCAGCTAAACATTGTTTACCACACTCTTCAATTCATAATAGTGTTTGATGCACATTTGACAAAACATTTATCTCATTCCGAAGAGAACTTGACCTAGAGAACTTAAGGGATTTGTCTGTTTCTTTAAAATGAGGCCCTTATAATTAAACTGAGAGTCATTCATGTACCGCAGTGAAGAGCTTATCTTCTCAGCACATGTCCTCTTACCCAGGGCTTTTATTGTTTCTAAAATGTGCCTTTGTTAGTAACCATTGTTGACTTTGTGGCAGTGAAATTGTGATCATCACTAAGTGTGATTCCTTCACTAAGTCTAGTATGTGGCAATATCTAAAAACAGTCAGATCTCATCTTAGAACGGCAGGTAGGAGTAGACTAGTGGAAATGTATTAGGAGTCTGTAAACCCATAGTTATGGAATCATCGACCTTATTTTCAAAATGCATCTGAAAATGTTCTTCAGGTTGGAATACTCATTCTTATTTATCCCTGAATCACAGATACTGGTATCATTTTGTTTGAGCTCCATGATGGCAGCGGTTTGTGTGTGTGTATGTAAACTTTGTAAGTTTCCACTATTCAAAGACCACACAGAGGTGAATATGACATTATCCTTGCCCTCAAGAAACTCCCAGTCTAATGGGGGAGGACAAGACATGGGTTTGCCTGCAGGGCATTGTAATAAGTGACAGGAGGGGAGTCCAGAGCTGAGTGTCAAGCCCCTCTCTCAACTGTCCACTGTCCAGTGTCCCTGTGAACTTGGCAACGGGGGTTGGGTCACTCAATGTTAGGCCATCCCTTTCTTTTTAAAGATTTACTTACTGAATGCATACAAGAGCTAGGGTGTAGGCTGAGGTTCAGGGTCATGAGAGGATTCACAGAGACACAGTGGGAGGCAGAACAGGCAGATCTACTGAAATATGCTGCTGAGAGGAGCAGCAGGCAAAACCTATGAGGTCTGCTGCTCCATGTTAGTTAGCTCCCTGGGTATGGATTGAACTTATGCTACAGTAGCTGCTGATAGCTTCCTTGTGCTGAGAACTTTTGTCACCAGGGAGGCCCACTAGGCCAGCCATTTCTTCTGCTTGCCAATTTAGATTGTTGAAAGGTTCTTCTGCTTTAATGAGTGACCCCCAAACTGACTATTTTCTTTTAAATTTAATTTCTAGTCTGTTATGGATTAAATTTTATGCTGTTATAAAACACCGTAAGAATGTTTTGTAACTTTCTTCTTTACTGTTGAGTTCAAAAGGCATAAATGGCCCTGCCATATTGTTATAAATGTTACTTTGTCCTGCTTTTAGAGTTACCACCCTCACTTTGCAAACTAGTACCAACTGAGCAGGGACTGTGGCCTACACGCATACACAGAGGTACCTGCTCAGACCATGCAAGGCTATCTTTCCAGGGAGTTGCCTGGAAAATTTTATTTTCTGCTTCTAATTAAAGCTTAGAATTAGACTGATGACTTTCTTCAAATAAAACTCATTCTTTCTGTACTTTAGGAATTGCAGTCTCTCTTTCCTGTCAGATACTCATTGTTGTAGTGCAGAATGGCCAGGGACGGGAAAACAAGGAGAGGTGACAGCTCCTGGTCCTAACACTCAGATCAGAGTGTCTCTCCCTCACTCATCACCACCCTCAGCTCACTCACACTATTGTGAGCTCACTTTATGCAAGATGTTGTGCTTGGTGCTTAGGATATGAAGACAAATTACATGTGATTCCTGTTCTTAGATGGCTTGCACTCCCACAGGAGAGAATGACCAAATTCTGTTTTATTTTTTTTTTAAGATTTATTTATTTATGCATATAAGAACTGGGGTACAAGCCAGATGTGCAGGGGCAGGGAGAGGATTCACAAGATACAGAGTATGGAGCAAAACAGGCAGATCAATGAAGTACACTGCTGAGGGGAGCAGCGGGTGGGTCAGGAGAGGTCTGCTGCGCCATGTGAGTCACCTTTTGTGTGGGGATTGAACTCATGCTGAAGTGGTTTTAGCTTCTTAGTGCTGTGCTTGAACCTGCTGCACCACCAGGGAAGGCCCAAATTCTTTTTTAACATGTGTTTACTATATGAAATTTTGATAGCCTCAAGCAAATGATACAGAATAAGTGTTGCTAACTTGATGATTCCTTGCATTTTACAACTTCTCATCACAAACACATTGTAGACTGTATTTTTTAAATGTAGAAATAGAGTCAAGGATATGACAAAATAAATTAGGCCATAAAGAATTCTCAATAATTTTTGTAATGAAATTACTTAAAAGCATGATACAGTAGTCTAATAAAGTTTTCTTATAGTTCAAATTTCCCCCATGATAGCTCTATCAGGACTTAAATGGCATTGGGTATGCCATCAGATGGAGGTATCAAAGCATAATCTTAAGGCACCAAATATAGGCAATTGATTTTTTTGGTTTATAAACCAAGTTATTTTTGTTCAATAAATCATTCTAGAACAGTTCTGTTTAATAAATCTTGTTAAACCAAGCATCTGTCCAAGCCAAATTAAATATATTTATATAAGAATATTATTTATATATTATTTATGTAACAAAAATATGTGTAAAACCTCATTGTTTTATTTCACATTGAAAAAGGACCCTTCAAATCTCATAACTTCATTTCTCTGATTTCTCTGTGATGTTCTACAGGCATTTAGTCCTGAAGACTATAATTTATAGCATATATTATACAAATAAAATGTATTTATGCAAATGTTTCTTTAAAAGTTTAATGTGCCATAAAATGATAAACTTTATTTAGACAATCTTTTGATTAATCAGGAGTTTTATCAGATACTAAACTTGTTTTCCTGAGCATTGCTTGTTTTTCTTTTTTTGTATTCAGAATTCAGATAGGCAGATGAACAGTAAGCTTACATTAAAATCATCTAGCCTCTTTTAGGAGACTCATTGAATGTCAAGAAAATATAAAGTGGATTGAGTTAGTAGAATAGAATGAATGAGAGTGGCTAGATGTTTGCAACTCCTTTCTGGCTGAGGGCAGA
This sequence comes from Condylura cristata, assembly GCF_000260355.1. Taxonomy (NCBI): domain Eukaryota; kingdom Metazoa; phylum Chordata; class Mammalia; order Eulipotyphla; family Talpidae; genus Condylura; species Condylura cristata. The sequence goes on from NW_004567137.1 coordinate 4,947,707, forward strand.
AATGGAAGGTCCTTTTACACCTATGTCCATACTCACAAAGACAAGCTTCATTTGAATTTGTTCAGAGGCAACTTGAATATATATTATTTGTTGTTTGGTCTGGAGAAGAAGGCCTAAAAACCACTCCCAGTGTTTTGTGAGCTACAGGCAACCGATTTACATGTTTACCTCATGTAACTTCACAGGCATCACGGTGGAAATACCATCCTCAACTGAATCCTGTTGCTGAAGAGTTGCTGTTAGACTGGATTTGAGTTCAGCCAGTGAAAAAACAGCACTGGCTCTCAGAGGCCAATTTTCCATCCTTTCTCAACTGGGTGACTTCCTGGTGGGGTGGTAGCTTGAGATCAGCCACCTGGAGTATTTCACCATGAAATCTGCAAATACTAAAAAATCAGGGTTTTCTTTTATTTCCTTTAGAAAACCTATGATTACACATAGACTTTAACCTTGTTATGATTAATTTGATCAAACTTGTCAGCATGTATTAAAAGTGCTTCTCCTATTCAATTTGAAAAGAACCACCCCCCCATGGTACTATTCCAGAAATAGAGTATAGAAAGATGAAGGGGACAATGAATATTTTGGAGAGGTCAGTTTTCCATGAGAAACCAAAGGGGGAGCATTCTTTGCAGGGTTCAAGTAAGTTTTTAAGGTTATTTCAAATACTTATTGCTATTATGCAGAATGAAGAATGTATCTGTTATATTAGTTATACAATAAAATTACTCACCACAGGTAACACAGTAGATTTGATTTTTAAATTATGTTACTTTATTCATGGCTTATGTGACATCACATATAACATTATATATGTGTATATGTAGTACTGATTAATTTGCATATTATTTCTTATTTAAGACAACAGTGTATCTGATAATTTTCTTGTTGAAGGCTAGCAACTGCATAAAGCCTTTCGGAGTATCTCAAAGAATTGCTTTTATATACTCAGGAGATGAAAATTCAGTGTGTGCACACTCTCTTGGCACATAAAACAAAATAGATCCCAAATACAATCACCATTATATCAATAATCATTCAAAGTCTTTGAAGACACAGGGCACTGATGGTGGGGTTCATTCATCCAGACAAAACACAAATAGAACAGCTAGAATTTTGCTGGTGGGTGCAGATTTTGCCATAAACTTTCAGTTGCACTAAGTCCTTTTTGGCATGTGTGGTCAGGTAGAGAGAAAGACTACTCCATAACAGAAGTTGTCTCCTCATTAGGATTATTGTAGTGTCTGCTGCTACCCGATTCTACATGAAGGTAAAATACTATATCTGGGGAAACATTCGCAAATGGGAGTTGGAGGCCAGGCACTGATGCCCTTGCTCATCAGGGCTGTCAATAGAAAGAACCCTGACCTCCTCTGGATTCCTTTCACACACACTTTGCTTATTTGAGTGGTGTTTGTCTGATCTTTCCTTCTGCATGTTTTTACTTTTAAGATCTTCTCTTTCTTATGTAAAAAAGGCAATTAGACTCATATCTGTTTATTTTAAACAAAATGGCTGTTAATTAGTGTGATCAAACACACTGCCATTGTAGAGTATTGGTCCGACTTTGTAGTTGCACTAAATTGAGTAGGGTTTGGTGCCAGTTTGACATGACAACAACTCAAAGTCTTGCTTTTTAAAAATTAATGAACAAACACATTTATGAGGCTTTGTTTTGTCTAGTTTAGATCTATAGACTCGGAATGCATCAGAGTTCTTATTCTTTACTGACGAATGCTGTTGTTTATTAAAAGTGCATAAACTTATTGGGAAACTTTTTGATAACTTAATATAAGTGATGTGTGAAAGTTCCCCCATCTTCATTTAATTGGCTCATTTATGATTTTCTAAGTTGCAGTACAAAGTATGTTCATTTATTCCATTAGCAATACACACTAACATTTCTTTGAATTACGTTTATCAACTTAACAGACCTCTAGAAACATCTTACATTATCAGTTCCCTGGCACTCCTCCCATTAGTATTTAGATGAAATAAACAGAACCCAGGTATTTGTTTAATATAATACAATTTAAAGAGCCTGGGTTAGTGTAAGATCACTCAATCTCTCTTTTTAACATCCTCACTACTTGATGCAGAATAATAATGCTGGAGTATGGTGAAAGTCTCCTTTTCGGACAGATTATACCACATTTGTAATATAGTACTTCTGAGGCTGAAAGTGTTATCAGTATACATTAACATCATTTTTTATGTGGAGAATTTATGCAAAAATAAGTTTCTATCTATAGTCAGAAGATTTAAGTCAAAGCAAAATACAATTGACCAGAACTTTCCAGCTTTTTTTACATTTTACTTAGCTGAAGTTTAAAATTCATAACTTATCATTCACAGTAATGACAAGAAAATGACAAGCATGTCAGTGACCAAAAAATTCTGCTTTCTGGAAGTGTGCAAACTTTATGAATTATATTCAATTCAAAACACCTATTTTAACCTGACATAGATCAATTATCTGGGAAAAATTTGGATTCAGAACACCTGTCTTATCTCATCTGTAAAACACTAATGAAAGTTGAATTTTGATTGACCACTCAAAAAAAAAAAATGCTTACTTGTGAGTAGTAACAGATCAAAATTACAGTGAAGTAACTTAGATTACAGTTAAAACTCAATAATAATAGTTACCATTCATTTAATGTTTACAGTATTCTGTACTGGGGGATTAATAATTGGTTTCATTTATCTGTTATAATTATTTTATATATGCTCTGAAAGTCAGGTTTTCATGTTTAATTGTGGAAACTGAGGAAGAAGTAGAGTAAAAGAGTAGCCTGCAAGGTTAGCTCCTGTGGTGACTGTAACAACAATCGTTCTGGTGATGTCACCTCACCATTTTCCATGACTTGTCATCATAGGTCATTTTTTGACCTATGTGATTAAATCACACCACCCCCCTCTTTATGTTTAACTTGCTCAAGCAGAAAAGAGAGCCTCCCCCCCGCCCCTCCAGTTGTCTTACTGCTGGGAATCCATTATCAAACACCCTTATGAATGAAAAGCTGTTCTTAATGGATTTAAGTGCTTCAGTGGTCTTCATCACTTATCTCATAAGGTTCCTGCCTTAATCTGTCCTCACTGTTGAACATTATTTCTTGGTATTTAGCCTAAATTTACTTCTCTCAATTATACTTATTACTCCTAGTTACCTCCCTTATTGTGGATGTGTCAGTAATGATCTATCTTTAGCCAACTGGCCATTGTTTACAGTCCTCCCCACAAGATTGAGGCTAGGGTTGTAATGATGCATAGAGATCATATAATATAGATGTGAACAACTAGGCAATCAAATTCAAAGTACATTCTAAACCTAGAATTAGTAGGGAAGTAATAAATGGCACTCACTGTTGGCTTTCTAGATCATCTGTACTTGGGTTTGCATTTAAAGACATCTGTACATGATGCTTAAGCTTACTTTGTATGGCAGATAATATGAGCTTTGTATAGCTGATCATATCAGCATATACTAGCCTAGCAAATAGTTTTAAAGTTTATATTATTTGATATGATACCAAGCTTTGAAAAAGTTATTTTGCACTAAATCAACATCACATACAATATAACCTTTGTTCATATGTGCTGACTGCTTCCTGCCCTTGAGCCCTTGATTTCCATTTCCTTTCCAGTAGTAATGAGACAAATTATCAAACAAGCTCATTTGAGGAAACTCCAGTTGTAATCAGTTAGCTTGATGGAGGAAAAGATTTTTGGTATGCAGCATTCATCCTCCCCCGTGGATACCCAGTGTGGTAATTTAAAGCTTAGTATAGTGTATTAAGCACCCACAAAGTGAGCTTTACAAAGTAGAACCAGATTTCTTCATTTTGCAGAGAATAGATATCTATTCATGAGCTGCCTGTATCTGAGAATTTTTTGTTTTGTTTTTTGGTTTCACGTTGTCATATGCACTGACCCTGAGGCATCACAAAAATGATTCTCTATGTTTTTATATAGAATCAAGGCACTAATGGCCTGAATTGAAGAATAAATAAATAAAACTAAATGCATGGCTATGAACTTAGAAGATCAATGCACAAAGAAAGAAGCCAAACTAAAGAAATGAAGAGAACCCCCGTGCAATGTTAACATGTAAACCAGGAACCAAAGCAGAAAGGAAGGAAAGTTTAGATTTTAAAATTTAGGACAGAAACAGGCCAGACACTGGGAAGTCACTAGAGAAAGTAGTTGTCTTTTGGGAAACAACATTAGAATCCCCAAAGACCAAGAAATGGAAGCCAGGAAGAGAAATATGAATATTTAAAAATAAAACAGTTTAAACTATAGATGACAAACAACATAAACTTAATAAAGACATTAAGCACTGAGAGATGAGACATGTAAAAAGCAATAAAAACACTAATGGTGGGAATTGGGAATTGGAGGGGACACCCAGAGAACTATTTTGTGGAGCTGTGTTTGACTAAAGCCCCTGACTTCAGCATATATGGAGAATTCTGGATTCTCTGAGATCAGTCCCACACATTTCTGATAGTTGGGGTCAAGGCTGGGGAACCACCATAGCCCTATAGAATATCACATCTATAAAACTAACACTCACATAATTTCTTAAAATCTTGCACTTGCTGTTCAAAGGATTCATGTCTCACCTACTAAAGTAATCTTCACATTTGCTGTTAATGGAAAAGAGGCCATGGTTACATCCCCCCCCCTTTTTTAATATTTATTTATTCATACAGAACTGGGGTACAGGCCAGAGATGCGGAGGGTGAGAGGATTCACCAGAGACAGAGTGGGGAGCAGAACAGGCAGATCGAGAAGTACACTGTTGAGGGGAGCAGCGGGCGGGTCAGGAGAGGTCTACCTCTCCATGTGGATCTCCTCTGGGGCAGGCGGGGATCGAACTCATGTGGAAGTGGCTTAAGCTTCTTTAACCCGCTGCGCCACCAGGGAGGGCCTACATCCCCCTTTTATGGAAGAGGAGCAGACCCCAGAGAGATGAAATACCTGTCCAAGTTTACGCAGCAAGAAAAGGGCAGCACCCAGCTTTGATTGGAGCATTTGGCTCAGCTTTGTTAGCACCCAGGATACTGTCTCCCCCATTTTCAATCCTGGAGACTCCCATATTTGGTTCCCCCTCATCCACGCCATCCAGTTAGTCACCAAATCCTGGTAGCTGCAACTTGTATGTATGTATCTATGTATGTACGCATGCATCCAAATGTATGTGATGTTCAAGAATTTTATACCTCATTTCCAAGAGGTAATTATCAAAACCCAACAAATTTGGGTGATAGGAACTTTACAAGTTCCTACTGGCATAGCTTTTGGTATGTTTTTGAGCCTCCCCATTGAGCTGCTGTATACTTTTATTTCTAACACAATTCCCTTGGCTGTTAGATATCTAAGTGGGCTCATGAACCTGCAGTCAACAGTTTCAACTCCAGTGCTCTCATCCTCCAGTCTTGCCCCTTTCCAAGCTCCTTTTCAAAAAGGCAAATCCCACCAGAAAATTGTTCTGTGGCTCTTTCTCTCATCTGGATAAAACCCAGACTCCCCAGTGTGGCATAATAGGCTTTTCTCAGCTGTTCACAGGCCCATCTTCTGCCTCTGTTCTAGAAGGAGTGGTTTATTTGCAGTTTGGTCTCTGTTCTAGAAGGAGTGGTTTATTTGCAGTTTGGTCTCTTTGTCCATGGCTGTGCCCCTACTGTTTTCTTTACCTCAGTTTCATTCCCCCACTTCTTGACCTTTATAACTCCTACTCATTCTCCTTGCTTCAGTTTAGGCAGTAAGTCCTCGGGAAGCCTTCCCTGGGTCTGCCAGACAAGTGAAATCCCTGCTTCTGGCTTCTTATTGCCATTGTGAGCATCTCCAATATTGCACACAGAGACCTGTGTTCTGGGTCTCTGTCTCCCTTCCTCACTAAGGGTGAACTTCTCAAGTACAGGGCAAGTATGTTCACTGCCTAATACATCCCTATGCTCATAGGGACTGACGCAGAGTAGACTGACAGCAGACAACAATAAATACTTGTTGATGAAAAAGCATAGAAATGAACAAAGTTTGGGCCCTCCGTGGTGGTGCAACACGTCAAAGCACACAGCACTACAAGAGAGCTATAGCCACTTCACTGTGAATTTGATCCCCAGCCGGAAGGTAGACCTCTCCTGACTTACCCACTGCTCCCCTCAGCCATGTACTTTGTTGACCTGCCTGTTCTGCTTTCCACTCAGTCTCTGGCGAATCTTCTTACTTCCCCAGCACCTCTCTCTTGTACCCCAGTTCTGTACACATAAATAAATAAATCTAAAAAAAAAAAAAGAAAGAAAATGAGCAAAGGTAGCTGACAATGTTAGTACTTTCGCCTTTGGGGTTTTGGGTGAGTGTATGCTTTACATCAAATCTTAATCAAGATATAAATCTTAATCTTTATATCTTTCCGACCTAGAGAGTGAAGGGTCAGCTCCTTATGTTCATTGAGAGATGAGTCAAACAAATTTAAATTCCCTACAAGGGAATGAAGTAGAGGAAGTAAGACTTGCCTGGCAATTTTGGTAACCAGAATCATTTCACAGTGAAGCAAATCCAGTTGAAATGTTTTAGAGAATTGGATGCATTATTTTGGGCTTGTGGAAAAATCAACTCCATAGAATATCCAAGGTCATAGAATATCCAAGGTCACTTTGTGCATTAGTTTACCTAGGGAGCTTTGAAAAGAATAGATTTCTTGGTCTTCATCTGCTGTAATAGATTTTTGTGTAGGGATCCATACACTGTTTTGATAAGCATCATGGGGAAGTCTGACACTCAGTTAAGATTAGGAGCTTGTCACTGGGTCGTGGGGTCACTGACTGCTTGCTATTTGTATGGCAGGAAGGTATGTTGTTTGGTTTTGGAAACCCTCCGATCAGGCTGGATTATTGAGACTACTTTGACTCCATGTTTTTGTTTTTGTTTTTTTTTTTTAACCAATGCCACTTAATATTTTTGTCTAGACCTCCAGTGGAGCCAAACCATGTGTATTTTACAAACTGGTTCCTATGTCAGAATCCTTGGAGGAAACTAAGATAGCTTCCTAGTTTATGGAAATTATAAGGGACTGGGTAGTTGCATAATGCTTATTAAAGAATTTTGGAGAGAGATGTGCTTCCTCAGACTTCTTACTTCTATTTTTCTTTCTTCTCCCACTCTCTTTTGCTTGGAGTGTACAATAATTAGAACAAGATTATTAGAGTAAATGCTATTATAATGTCATGTATACTGGTATGGAGAAGGGGTAGGAAGAGCATACTGACCATCTGTGGGGCAGTGCTATTAAACATTGCTCTGTCCTCAGTGTATTTTGTATCGAAGGCTCTCCAAGAACCTTTGGAGCTTCTAGGGTTTCATTCAGGTATCCCACGAATGAACTGCAGTTAACACTTTCATGCTAGAACTTGGAGTGTCTTTTGTCAAATGATGACCTCTGAGCAATATGATTTCATTTTGAAGTTGAATTGTTTAGCTAGAATTTTCTTCCCCTCTGTAACTTTGATACATTTGGGGAGAAAGAGACAAGATCAGTCAACCTGGATTCAGGTCAACAACATAAAAGTGACCTATTTTGTGAACTGTACAAATTACCTCTCCTCCTTCAAGGGAGGAACTAAGTCTGATATATTTTGTGGTTGTGACTGTGTTTTTAGCCACCAAAACAGAACCTGGACTGGCTCAATCAAATGGTTGATTGAGTGCATGAATAAATGAGTCTATAAAATTGGAGTATAATACAGTATATTTCATGGTTTTGTTCAGTGGGTGAATAATGTATAAAGGCACTTGGAACTCATTAGCATTAGCAGTTAGTACTTAATTACAGGTAGAATTGTATAACCATTAGGAATGAAGGTGCTGGAGTTAGAAAGTTTGCATTTCATTTTGGTGTATTGATATGTGATTTAATTTTAATATCCCATCAAAAGGGGAAGAATAAAAACAGTACCTCCCCCCAGTTGTTGAATAGTAGATGAGATATAAAGTCCTTAGTTCAATTACTGGCACATGGTAGTCATTCAGTAGTAGATATAATTATCATCATTATCACCATCACCTTCGTCACCTTCAGCACCATCACCATCTCTCTGTCAACACAACCATCATTACCACCGTTCCTGCAGCTACCCTGGGCTTATCAGTAGCTCTGTAGCTCTGTAATCTAAATGTAATCTATCAGTAGCTCTGTAATCTAAATGATTAATCCACAGAAGGTCAGAAAACGAGTATTTTTCCATGTATTGTCCTCCACATGTCAGTATTCATGTACACATGGTTCCCTTTGAAAACAACAATGTTACTAGCCCATTTTACTAATTGTGTTACTTGAACAAGTGATTTGAACTCTGTACCTCAGTTTGCTCATGTGTGAAGTCGGCTTATGATATTTCTCTCATAGATGTTTATGATGCATGTAAATTTGTTAAAGTATTTATGTATGAGAAATTCTCAAAAAGTGTCATCTCTTACTAGAGGTAGTAATAACAGAAAAGGACAAAACAGAATAAACAGAAGGTCCAGATTTCAAAATGTTGACTATCAGTATATTTATGAATACATATTTCTGATATATGAATATATGAATGTGTGTACACATCAATATATTGCTATATATAGTATACATACAATATTACTTCAGTAGACATAAATGAGTATATATACTCATACTTAAATATATATGCATCATTATGTATACTGATAAGTATCAGTATATATGAACTTAAATGCACACATCACCAAATGCATAGAAACACACATAAATATTTGTATTTTTGCAAATATTTCTTTTCTACCATTTCCCAGGACATAGATTCCACTTTCCATCAGAGGAAGTTCTCATCTAAATATCTTTTCTCAGCAGTCTTCAATTTGTACATGATCTAGGTAACAGCCATTTGTTAAAATACTTCTAAACTTAGGACATTTTAGAGTAGTTTAATTTTTTTTTATTTATTGTAAAAAACAGCAAAAATGGAGCAAATTGAACAAGAAGTATTCTATTTCAGTGGAGCAAATAGTGGACAAGAGAAAGATTTGTGTTTCTGGACATGTAACAAAAAATAGCTGGAGAGTATAGATTTCAGTGTTCCAAAATAAAAAATGATGCCTGACCAGGATTGGAAGCTTCAGATCAAAAGGGCAATTTTAGAAAATTGTGGTGAGTGAATGAGAGCACTAGTTTATTGAAGAAATCAATTTGCTATCTTAACCACTGGCACCAGTGCCATCCCTATAATCTCTGAAAATAGATAGACACTTTGTGGTTCACCAATCCGGAGATCACATCTGCTTCCTTCCACCTGGCAAGCTCACACCCTTTTCAAATAAGATAGTATCACAGGAGCTTTGTGGGTTCATGAAGCCACAAGTTTATTAGTTAGATAAAATCTCGAGGCGTTTAGAAGTTTAAAACTGTGTTTTCAAACCATATTTCAGTTATAATGGCAATTTCTAAAGTAAATATGACACAGTATTAAATCTTGTCGTTCTGTTTCCTTGAGAGTGTGTGATTTGTGATAATCTACAGCAGGGTTTCCTGTCTTTGTTTTCAAATTCAGCTAGACTAGACAGTAGCAATTGAAATAGTGAAAGTTAGAACCTGCCATTGATAAAATATCTCTAACTGCTGCAAATGCGTCTTTGATAAAGGTGAGACAAATGTTTTAAAGGGAAAACAAACATGGCTCTAAATATATAAAACAGTAATCTCAGAAGAAAACATCATTGGTTAGGATGGTGTCCTCTCTCATAGGTGTTTTTTTATATCTTTCAAATGGTCAAAAAGATACAATTAAAAGCTTACTGGAGGGCCCTCCCTGGTGGCACAGCAGGTTAAAGCACAGCACAAAGAAGCTTAAGTCTGTTTCGCATGAGTTCAATCCCTGCCTGCCCTGGAGGAGACCCACATGGCGAGGCAGACCTCTCCTGACCCGCCCGCTGCTCTCCTCAGCAGTGTACTTCATCGATCTGCCTGTTCTGCTCCCCACTCTGTGTCTGGTGAATCCTCTCACCCTCTGCATCTCTGGCCTGTACCCCAGTTCTGTATGAATAAATAAATAAATTAAAAAAAAAAAACTTACCAGAACTCAGCATTAAAGTCCTAAAAAAAAACTAGTTCCTTTTCTTTGAGCATCAGACTTTAGGCATACAAGCCAGTTCTAAGGAGATAACCTGGTACAAGTTTACCCCACTATCCAAAGTGAGACCCTCATTCCTACCAACATTTTCATAAACCGAAGTGGCATAAATTACCTTCAGTTTATATGGGCAAAGTTTTTGGAGGATTCCCAGGTCCACCAGTAACCTACCAACTTAATACCAAATAATAACATAGAATTAAAGCCACTCACACTCAAGTAGAGTAAAAGCAGGAATGCTGGGATCAGGCCACCAGTGGAAAGTAGCTCTACAGAAGAACATGAGACAGTGCGCTTGCTGTCTGGTGACTGGCACTGTGCCCCCTCCATCCTCACAATTATCAGCTCTCGTGATGAAAGCAGAACCAATTTTGATTTGCTTCGATGTGTCTGGACAGCCACCAATGTAGATCTTTCCTAACTCGTTGAGATGTGAGAACTTTCTAGACCCAGAAGATATTTGTACAGGTAGTGACTTTTGTTCATTTAGATTCTTATATTTTCTCGGTGAGCATAAACTTTGATAGAATCACTGGAATCACTCAGTGAGAATTGTTTTACTAGGAACTGTAGACATAGTGTTAGGAAAACTACAAATTTCCAATTAATCCCAGGCTCACTTCTTCCCAAAATGTAAATATGGGTATGTAATCATATTCTTAATACTATGGTTAAAAATGGATTCTGTGAAAGAGTAATGATAAACCTTTTCAGTATAATGGCGTGATGAAATGTCTTGTTTGTGACTAGGCACACCAGAGCTCTTCCACATGTACCATCTCATTTTGTCCCCAGGTACTAAGCTGAACTAAGAGGGGCCAACAGGATAAGCTTCATCTTGCAGTTGACTCTGGCAAGAACAAGAAAAATATATTTAATTTTCTGTTCTGTTAATTAAAATTCTATTAAATAAGAGCTAAGCTGGTGGGCCCTCCCTGGTGGCACAATGGGTTAGGACGCAATACTACAAGCTAGTACAGACACTTCAGCATGAGTTTAGTCCCTGGCCCCAGAGGTGACCTGCATGTTTGCAGCAGACCTCTCCTGACCCGCCCGCTGCTCCCTTCAGCAGTGTACTTTCTCGATCTGCCTGTTCCTCTCCCTGCTCTGTCACTGGTGAATCCTCTCACTGCCCCTGCACCTCTGGCCTGTACCCAACTTCTGTATGTATAAAATAAATACATCTTTTTAAAAAAAACCTGAGCTGGAATAAGAATCTCCAAGTGTGGAGAATATGCCATTATATTAAGCCCAAGTATGATTTTATGGGGGGGGGGTGACAGTAGAAAAAAAAAATTGGTTTGTGATTATTATAAACCTTAAAACATTGGTAAGAGTTGGCAGAAAATTGTCTCAAAGAATGACAGGACTTTTTTATTTTGTTTGAACACTTCCTTGCCAGAGTCAATGTCCAGTGAAGGTTAGACATTATTATTTTTACATATATTTGGAAAAATGACTAGACATCACTCTCAAACCCAAGTAAGTCAATGCTACTAACAAAGATGACAGTTTATGATCTATTTGTAGTAAAGCTCTATTTTATTTTAATTTAGAAGTGCTTTTTATCACCATTAGGAAACAGGAATTTCTTTCTGGAAATTAATAAGCTTGGGTTGTTATATAAATGGGGATAGGATGTGATCACCCATGGTTTTATGCATTTGAGCAAAAACTGTCACTTCCTTGAAGATTGTCATCCTCCCATTCTTTTTGACTAAACTATAAATTTTTTGGCATTTTTCATCTTGTACAATGATATCTCCACTAGCACACTCCACATTCAGTGGACTACAGACAGGAATCACAGTGACTATTTTTATGGTTTAGTAAAAAGACCAGTTTAGAGTATGTCAAACTTAGGCTAGCAAATCCTTTTATAAAACAGTGTTTCTGGTTGTACAAGGATGAATTACTGGGAAAACCTGTTGTATTTAGACATCCTTATTCTGCCTTATATAAAAACATCATCAATTAGTAGATGACACTCAAATCTCAAGTCAAACAGACTGCTACCTGAGAATTCCTGTTCTCTCTGGAAAGCAAGTCTCTAATGGTTATTCAATTATAGGAGAAGTGCTTTTGTGATTATCAGTTTACTTTCTCCAACAAAATATGGCCTGCAATAGGAAGCCAATTCCAAGCTAGCTAAATCACCTGGGGCTTGCCATGTGGTACAGAAAACTACCTGGGGGCTTATAATGATGAGCTCAAGTCTTTTGGAAGAGTCTTTGTGGAGGAAACAACCACAAAGAGCTATCACTGCTGTTGCTCTCTTGCTATTACCAATCCAGTTGTGCTTCCTCACAACCTTGAAACTCATCTGCTCTTAATGTATCCTCTGAAAAAGGGGGAGATGCATCTCCAGCAAAATAAATGGAATGGTCAGAGGTAGCCCTTAGAAATTATTCCTCATGATGTGAAAATGCTTTTACAGGGACCAAGGAGATTTCTGAACTGAATTAAGTCCAAATAAGAACAATTCTGGGAAGCATTGAAGTTGGAATCTAATCTGCTCTGTAACTTGGTCTGTTTTTAAGATGTCCACTCAGAGTTCATTCTTTCAGAAGTTGAGCACCTCTGTCAGATTAACTGTGCTGTCCTGCTTGCTTGCTGGCTGAAGTCCTTTTTGTTCCTTTTAATGTAAGCTTTTAGAAAGCTACAAAGTACAGTGACAGACACTATCATATTCAATTGGACATGCTTTCTGCAGATTTGTTAAGGATTTACTCTACACATTTGTAGCATTTAGTTGCCATGGAGATGACCTCAGTGGTAAGAGGAACAGCCTTTGGGTTGAACCTCAGATTTTCCTTTCATTTCCATCTAATTTGATTTGACTGCAAAATGTCACTTCCATTGCATTGATTAAGCTTCATTGCTGCCACCAGCTCTGTTAGTCAGGTGAAAGGGCATGCCAGCTGCCGCCCTCTCAGACCTTACCCTTTTCTGATATCAATAGAGATAGGCTTTTGAGATGAGAAACTCTTCACCACACTGATGCCGACACAATTCCTTTTGCTCACTTCATGAAATGCAATAAAACTAAACTTATGCTCAGAAATATTTATTCATCCAAAAGTACACTCTATATAACCTCATTTTCTCTCTATTTAAGTCCATGTGTCTGGAAGGTGTGATTATATAATGTATAAAAATTAAAAATTACTGTTTTAGGTTTCCTTTAAACTTTTTAAAAGATAAATTTAGCAGTTGGCTACTCTCCTAATCTGGCTCTTTTATATTCCAAGGAATATAAATGGATCACAGAGCAAAATTAGAGGAATATAAAGCGTAAATGTTTGTGCCTATGGATTAGCAGGGCCACCCTCAGGTACTAGTCAGGTAGGTTGGAAGCAAACTGATGCAGTGAACAGGCTGTTCTTAGGATACCTCGACTACTTCTCTCCTCTGCCTCCTCATGCCTTCAGAACCCCTCCATCTTTCCTTGCAGGTAAAAATCCATCTTGAGAAATGTGAATTCAATACTAAGATTTGAGAGAAATGAATGTGTTAACTTCCTACAAGGACAGCATTTGTATTTAGTTAGAGACAGAGGACATAACTTAAGCAACTTCCTGCTAGGTGAACTTTAGCTGTGAGTGGGACAACAGTTTGAGCAGCAGCCTTCTGACATCTCAAATCCTGGCCCTTAGATTTCAGCCTCAAAGGGAGTGCTTCCTTCTGCTGTGTTTAGGAGGTTACCTTGTTAGGCTTCTTCAAATGTAGCTTCTGTCACTTGATGGATGGATGAATATGCACAAGTAACCTTGAATTCATAGCTAGAAATAAAACAAGTCAGTTATCCTTACAGACACATCAACGCTTTAGGGATATAAAGTTCCTTGAATGAGGCATAGTAATTTGGTGTTTTTATAAAGTAGTGGATGACGAGGACTGGGATAAAAGGAGAAAGGAAGCAATCACTACTGTGTGGATATCTGTGTCTTAGCTTGTAGGCTGTTGCCAGGATGAAGCATATTGTTATAAGGGAACTGATACTAGATTTCTATGCAATGTCCTTTTGACAGTTCACAGTGTTTCTGCTGGAGTCTAAATTGATGTTTATTTGGAGTGTGTGACAATTTATTTTGAGTTCATACTAGTAACTGTGCTTAATTAGATGAGTTTTGCCATGTTGAAAATATTTTAGAAATCCAGTTAATAATATAGTGAAAGTTATAAGTGTGGCTTCATTGAGTTGTTACCTCTAACTGATTTAGAGTAGTGGATGTCAAACTATAGTGTGCATATGAATCATATCTTGTTAAAATAGAGGTTCTGATCAGGAAGGCCTTGGGGAAGGCCTGAGATTTTGTGTTTCTAATAAATATTTAACTGAGGCTGCTGTTACTGATTCCTCATTTTAAATATTGGGGACTGAGGGCAAATTCTTAGTCTTGGCTACAAGTTAGAATCAGTGGGCACTTAGAAACATTTTTGCCTTAGTCCCACCCACCTTGCAGAGGTGAGTGTTTAACCAGGTAGCTTGTTACTAGGTATTAGGATTTTAAAAAGTTCTCCAGGTGGCTTTGATGTTCAGTCCAGGTTGAACATTATTGAACCTGTGAAGATGAAGAGAAAATCCCTACAGGTAATAATGTTATAAATACTATTTTCAAAACCCTCATCAGTGGTTTTAAATTTTGATCATAGTCTGGAGTTTTAAGAGAAGCCATTTAAATAAATACCATATATAAATAAAAACTGACTTGTCATTCCATTCATTAATTGCGAAATATTTGTCCACAAGTGAATAGTTAACAACATTGTCTTCAGCAATTTTTTCTTTTTTAAAAAAAATAATTTAGAACACGTTGCCAGATCTAGCAAATAAAAATACAGACTTTGAGGCACCATCCCAGGCCTGCTGAATGAGAACGTGCATTTTAACAAGCTATTAAGGTGATTCATGCACACAATATAAATATTGCACAGGACATGCTTAAAAAATTGTTGTTTATCTAAAATTCAAATTTACTTGGGTGTGCCATATTTTATCTAGCAACCATATTTAGGAAGGAATTAACATCGCTTTCATGATAGAATAAAAGTGGATGGTAGTAATCTAACTTTAGAGAACACTACTTTTTTTAAAAAAAAATTTATTTATGCATACAGAACTGGGGTACAAGCCAGAGGCGTAGGGGTGGTGAGAGGCTTCACCAGAGACAGAGTGGGGAGCAGAATAGGCTGACTGACAAAGTACACTGCTGAGGGGAGCAGCAGGTGGTCCCGAGAGGTCTGTTGTGTCATGTGGATCACCTCCAGGGCGGGGATCGAAATCATGCTAAAGTGACTTTAGCTTCTTAGTGCTGTTCTTTAACCTGCTGTGCCACCAGGGAAGGCCCAGAGAACACCTCTAACATATTACCTCTCTTTTCACCACAGGAAGATGAAGTGAAACACACACATCTTCCTGTGTTTATGATGCTACTGATTTTTAAGGCAAATATAAAATAAGACCAATCAATAAGCCTTAAGATGTGGTGCTGTGATTGAAGACACATAAAACATATTATTCTGTGTATGAAGGGCAATAATGAATTTACATTAAGACATCATATTGTAATTTATCTTAAGTTTACTTAAACAATGGCCACAGATTTAAAAATTCTCTGATTTATGGAATGCTCAAGCCACCTTGTTAAAACTAATATGTAGCCATTGATGGTGTTTACAAAATTTCAAATACCAGAATTACCTAGAAAGAGAATGGTCCAGAGGCTGATCTCAATTTGGAAACACAGTCCATCAGTGTAAAATTGTTGTGTCTATACACCCAAAAAAGAAATGCTAATCTTTTAAAAAATTATTCGGATTAACTAAAATGTCAAAGTCTAGCTTTGCTAAAAGCCATATCCATTGTCTAAATTCACACTGCACCTGGTTCCTAGTGGTAGCAGTTTCTATGAGTTGCAGGTATTTGAAAAACAGGTTATAAAAGTTGAATCACAAAAATTAATTTACAGTTTAAGGTAAAAAATACATCCTTGACATTATTAGATTTTTCTTTTAACCACCTCCCTTTTGGAGTCTTTGTCACACGTCTGCTACTCTATTAAGAAGGAGGCATTCATATGCTGGTATTGAATACAGTGATTTGCGCCTTAAAATGTAGTGTTGAGAACTCTATTTGGAATGTGTTGCTGTATATAAGATTGAGCTTTAATAGTGTTATATTTCAATCTATAAATAACTCTTGCTTCCTATCTGACATTAAAACAATGTATGGCATTTGGCAAAAAGTAAACTGCCAAATGATTTCTTAAGTGCCTAGTTAAGGTATGTCATTGTAAATTTTTATACCAGTGAAAACACTGTAAGAATACGTCCCAGCTTTACTAATCCTTCCAAATGAGTGATTTATTTTGGCTCTGTGAATTCATAATGCTAATCGCATTCTGAAAAGTGTGGCATTGTTGATTTTTATTTATAGTGATTTAACAGGTGTATTTTGTAGTGAAATTGTACTTAATTAGTGAAAATCCAGAAGGTAAATGATAACGAAATGCTCACACTTGCAAACATGTAGAACAAAGGGAGTGCAGTCCCAGAGAAGCCCTGGGATAAATGGACATATTTATAGCTTCAGAGTCAAATCTCCAGTCACCTAACTGGACCTCAGTTCCTTTCTTTCTAAAGTGAGAAAACTTAATTCCTGCGCTGATTTGTTGCAAAGGTCGAATAAGATAACATGTAAAACTCTTTGCATGATGCCAGCAGACACTCAAAACAAGTTAGACCATCTAAATCCCTACAACTTATTCCAACTCTTCTTACTCAATAAATTTTCTGGAAATATAAAATGGCAGGTTGGATACTGGGAAGGGAGAAATGGTGGGTGGCTAGTTGTCTAGATTTAAGTTTCAGGTGATTCTGATAGAGACTTCTAGTTAAAATCCATAGAGAAAAACAATATTCAATAGAGAAATGAACACCCAACTGTGAGTCAGGGCGATGGATCTGACCCTGGGACTAATTTTCAATTGACTCATTGAAAATTGAGGAGGGGGGGTGTACCCCTCGCTCATAGGAGCAGATCCTGAGGAGGAACACTTGAGACTTATCAACACCCAGACCTCCTTACAGCTAGAATGAGTGCCTTCTGACTGCCTCCACCCAAGTATTTGGGTGATATAACAACCTTTACTGCATGAGGTTAGATTATTCCTGTGTCTCAGGCTCATGGACTTAGAACAGAGTGTCATATATTTATTAGAGCACTGTCATTTTTAGAGATGTTTTGGGGAAATGCTTCAGAAGATCTGGGGGTGTGATTTTGCACCTAGGCGCTCTACACAGTTTTTTTTTTTTTTTTTTTTTTTGAGTGATATTAATTGGGCTACTGGGGTAGGGACCATTTGTACTGTTTCTGAAGGACCTATCTCCTATAGCCAAGCCAATAAGCCAATTGCCTGGGTTTTGGAGTTTCTTTTGCAGTTCCTACCCAAATACAAAATCCCCAAGGGCAGTATGAGACTTTTGAAACCAAAAATAGTCACACAGGTCTGGAGAAATCAGCTCACTGTGGAACTTTACAAAAGATCTGTTCAAGCTTGGTAGCAGTGTTATATATGCGAATTCTTCCTCTCTTAACTCTGTTCACCTATTCTGAACTGAGTTGGTCATTTTTCATGTTTTAGGATGGTGTATTTTATAGGATGTGCTGTGGATCAGTTGTGTGTTCTAATCTCAACACATACTGCAGTGGCCTTCCCTGGTGAAATCAAGTGAATTTCTATATTACCTTAGTTGGCCTGAAAATGGAATGTCAGAAACATATAATCATCTTTCTTGTTAAAAAAAAAAAAAAGAGTGAGCTAAAGAAACTTCTATTTGTGTAAGATCTTACATTTCCTAGTAATCTTTTCTGTCTAATTTGGCAAAGTGGTAATAGAGTTCCTGTCAAATTAGAGGTTGCAGACTTTTAACCAATGCTGTGGTGGAAAAATATCATTATTATTACATAATTCAAATACAAATTTAGTGGTAATGACATTTTGTTGAACGGTGCATTCCAAGCATATAATTTTACTCATTTTAAATATTAAAAATTTAGAACAACAGTTCATTGGAGAAGAAATCTTAAAAAAAAGGGGGGGGCACACACAGGTTTTGGGATTACTTGTTTCCAAACATGGAAGCTCAAAATAAATTTCTTTGGGGAGTACATCTCTGTTACTTATGAAGCACAATATTGTTTCTAAAATGACATATCCTGCTTCATGTTTGTAGCTATGAGGAGATTGAAGTGAATAGTATCCAGTGAAGCTAAAAGTGAGATAAGAAAAGAATGAATAGAAAATTCAGATTGTCCAAATTCATGGAAAGAGCTATCAACCAAGGACATTCCTGATCTTTGATGAACCAATAGTTGGACCTATTTTACCAGCTTGCATGTGTGGAATCCGTAAGTGTGAAAGTGATATCTTTAGAATTTGGGGGACTTTTTTTTTAAAGATTTATTTATTTGTGCCTACAGAACTGGGGTACAGGCCAGAGACTCAGGGGTGGTGAAAGACTTCACCAGAGACAGAGTGGGGAGCAGAACAGGCAGATCGACAAAGTACACTGCTGAGGGGGCCAGAGGAGGGTCAGAAGAGGTCTGCCACACCATGTGGTCACCTCCAGGGTAGGCGGAAATCGAACTCAGGCGGAAGTGGTTTCAGCTTCTTAGTGCAGTGCTTTAACCCGCTGCACCACCAGGGAGGGCCAGAATTTGGGGGACTATTATTGACACTCATGATCATTTCAATTCTCATCACCGCATTTTCCAGATGCCAGTAGACTGAGTACACTTTTTCAGTAGTTCAAGTCATACATAGTATGTTTCAGCGGGTACATTTTGGTGTGATAAGATTAGTTTATCAATGAAATTATTAACACAGGAGAATGAATGATAAAACAAAAAATTTAGAACTCCAGAGAAGTCCTCATTAACATTATTTTTAACAGTATTATCAAACTGGGTCACAGATACTTAAATTGATTTGATTGATCTTTGATTTTATTTGGAGAAATGGAATGTGGCAACTCTCTTTGCTCTTGGATAGCTATATGTACAAGAAAATGGAAACACCAGCGCTTCTAGAAAGAAAGAGCTCTGCTCAGTAAGAGAGAGATGTGGACGCTGGTAGATGGTCAACACCAGAAGCCCCTCTATCAAAGTGTGCTCTGGTATCAACTAGCAACAGGGAGAGAGAACTGGCTGATGTTTTTGCCAAAGCTTATTACCCACTGGCTCCCTTCACTGCCCATCACAGCATTTACCAGCAACTGGCTCTGTTTCCTTGCTGTGAGACGTCAGGGTGATTTACTTGTATGAGTTCAGAGGTTCACCTGCCCGAATATAGTTTCAAACATTGTGTTTTATAGGAAAATCACTAATCATGTGTATTAGAATATGCATATAGCACAGACTGACAAAATCTAGAACCTGAGAGGCCTTTCAAAGAGTATTGATTTTCTTAAAGACAGTAATGGAGTTGAAGGGTCCTGAATGTTTCTGACATTCAGAACGATAAGGGATTATTACATGCAACTTAAGGATAGTATCAAAGGATTTGGAAAAATAAATAATCAGCGAAGAGTGTATGTTTATTCAGTTTCTTAAGATTCAGTGTTTGGGTATTTTTTGTTGTTGTTATTGTTGCTTATTTCAAAATTTCTAGAATTTATCTTTGCTCTTTTCAATGAACAAGCATTTATGGTTACCTAATTACTTTAACCAGTTATTTCCTGAAATGTGGTTGTCTACTTGTCATTTTAACCACAAATAAAGATGGTCCAATTTTACTCTTTTATGGATTTTCTGTCTTTGCTTCACTTCTGTCATCTGGGGGAAGGTTAATGCACATCTAGAATAAATATTTAAAAAATAGAAGATGTGGATATTTTAAATGTAAAGGGAAGTAAATTTAATATTCTTCTGAAACAAGTCTAGTAAGGATTTTAAGTTTAAGACTTTCTATTTAATTACTTTGCATTGAAGCCAGCTGGTATGGTAACTTTCATGACCTTAATATTCCCTGAATGTTCTCATAAATCAAAGAAAGAATATGCTCAATTCTAACGTTAGTCCTGGGGAAAATTCCATATTTGAAAACAAAAGAAAGAAAGGTAGACTCAAGGTTGCCTTGGGAATGTTGAGGTCCTTCGTAAGGTTAATTGGGAGGGCATACATTCCTTTATCCTCAGATTTTTCCTTTCCTTTTACTTCTCTTCCCCAAAGCTCTCCTGCCCTCTAACCCATCATTTTCTCTTGCAGCTTTAGCCTTCACACTTCAACATTGAACCTGAAGATATAAAAATATTTAACAGGCAGGGAGATGGCCTTGATGATCTTTTAAAGTTCTTTTTAGTTCTCAATTTTAAATTCCAGTGCTTTCATAGAAGTTCATGGGTGAAATAGCTCAAACAGAGGTCCCCAGTATAACGGCCCAGGTGAGAATGTCTCCCACTTTTGGGAGCTGGTGTTAGCAGACCATTCTTGAGGTACCTCGTCTTTCTCTGGACTTTGGTAGCACTATGGATCTCACTGACCAAGTGGGGAAAGAGGTGCAAACAGGGTTGGAACATTTCTCAAATCATACATTTTATTGTCTTCCTAATGCAGATTTAATCTTGTATACCATTGTTTTAGTGAGCCAATTTATATGGCTCTATGTCAGCATGAGTGTCTTGTTGTGAGTGACAGTGAGATTTCTGATGGATGAGAATTGAAGGACGTCAGAATCTATTGAGATAAAAAATTCAATAAACATTGAGGATCTCTGTCTAAGGGAAGGATTTCTTTCTAAGGATTTCTGTCTAAGTTCTGTGTAAACTCTAATACCTCAGAGAATGAGGCAGATTACATAAATCTATGTATTGAGCCATAGATAAGATAATCCATATAGTATGAGGCCAGAAGTTCTCAAGACCTTGAGCTAGCCAAAGCATTTGTGTATGGCCCAAAGCTTTCGGTTTGCACACCCTTCAGTTCCCTTGTGTGATATCTGCTGGATGATTTGGGGAACTCAGAAGTGAAACCTCAGATTCCTGACCTCACTGAGGTACAACAGTAATAAAAAGAATTATTCTAATAGCATGTGCCATTCACAGTGATTGCCAGGTGCCTGGCACTGTACTTACCCTGACCCTGTGAGGCAGTCATGTGGGGAAGATGAAGAAGATGGGGGAAGTGGAAAGGATCAGCTGTGGCTCATGGTCCCTCCTTTAGTACCTGTTGGAGCCCAGGTTAAATTGGAAGTGCTTCTACTCTGAGTACTCTTCAGGTATACCTCTACTATTTCTGTGAGTATTTAATAATTTTTTTCCTTTTTATTTTTCTAAGGTTTATTTTATTTATGTGTTCAGGAACTGGGGTAGAAGTAGAGGTGAAGGGGGTGAGAGGATTCACTGGATATAGAGTGGGGAGTGGAAAAAGGCATATTTACTGAAATACACTGCCGAGGGGAGCAACAGGCAAGATAGGTCTGCTGCACCATGTGGGTCAGCTCCCTGGCTGGGGATGAAACTCAGGCCATAGCCGTAGCTTTTGCTTCATAATGCTAAGACTTAACCCTTGTGCCACCAGAGAATGCCAGCTTTTTTCTTTTTAAAGGTAGACAATGATTGCATAGTCATGATATGGAATTAAAATTTCAGTTACAGAAATTTTGTTTGCTGTTTTTTTTTTTTTTTTCATATCATTTGTGCTGTGAAACCCCCCCCCCCATGGGAATATTTTGCATTGTTTTCCAAGTTAATATAAACCTTGCACAATATCTCAAGTCCTAGTGTTCTGAGGAAAAATCGCTGGGAAGTTTTTCTAACTAACACCTAGCCTCCCCTCAATGAGGCAAAGTCTGTCATTCAGAAGCAAAGTATTTTGGTGTATGTGAGATAGATCTGAATTGTGAAGTCAGAGAATGTGTCAAAGGGAAGGAAACATTTGGACTGGATCTTGAATAATATTTCACAGGTGAGAATATGTACTTAGAGGATATTAGGAATTGGAGGATATTCCAGAGGAAATTATTTCAATCAAAGGAACAGTGCAAACATACAAAGAAAAACAGAGATGTGCAAGGTTGAATGTAGAAGATTTGTAAGTACTATTTGATATTTTTTATGTGTTAATCTTAATTCTATTTTAGAAGATTGGTTTTATTTTTTCAAATACTAGGGAAGCTCACTTTTGTAAGAGTTTATGTTAGAGCATAGAAGATCTTCTCTTCCTTGTATTATCAAAATTATTGATCCCTTGGATAAGTATTTACTGACTGTTTATTAAAAACCAGGTCCTGTTTTGGATGCTGTGACCATGGATGTGAATGATGTATTCGAGGTTCTTGTTCCCAGGGAACTCACATGCAAAAGCAACACAAGTTATAATTAAGGCAGCAGGAAAATGTCAACTTGTGATAAATACTGTGCAGAGAGAGAGAATAGGCTGATGTGATGAAGAGTACCTTAATGGCTATTTTAGAATAACAAGAAGGAATCGGATATTTGAAGATCATGGAGGAAAGTATTAGGCAGAGGGAACAGCTGGTGTAATATCCCTAAGGGAGAAATGAACTTGAGGTTGCTAAGGAATAAAGAAAAGTCTAATGCGGTTGGAGCAATGGTAAGGGGGACTCAGAGAATGACAAGAACCACTCTATGTAGTAAAGAGTTAGAATTTCTTCTAAGCGTGATGGTTAACCCTTGTAAGAAGATTTGTGTACATGTGTGTGGACACATGCATGGGTATGTGAGTTCTCTCCGGCTGCTTTGTGGGGAATAAATTGCAAAGGGAAAGAGTAGAAGCTTGGGACTAGTTAACAGTTTAAGGAGTACTAATGGGGATGG
Organism: Condylura cristata; assembly: GCF_000260355.1. NCBI lineage: Eukaryota > Metazoa > Chordata > Mammalia > Eulipotyphla > Talpidae > Condylura > Condylura cristata. The sequence goes on from NW_004567137.1 coordinate 4,970,695, forward strand.
GTGGTAGTGGTGGTCCAGAGAAACAAACAATTGAAAATATAAGTCTTTAAGTGTGTGCTAATGAGGTGGATGTCAGGGGCAGATGGAAGGAAATGAGCTGCAGGTTGTTGATATTTGATGATGAGGAAGACACAGATTCAGATGGAAAAATTAGAAGTTTTGATTGGACGTGTAAAATTACCTTTTGATTTTTTAGTGAAAATGCTTATTTTTAAAAAGATTTATTTATTTATGCATACAAGAACTGGGGTACAAGCCAGAAGTACAGGGGGGTAAGAGGATTCACCAGATACAGAGTGAGGAACAGGTGGATCTACTGCAATCCACTGCTGAGGGGAGCAGTGGATGAGCCAGGAGAGGTCTGGTGCACCATGTGGGTCAGCTCTCTGGCCATGTTGCCATGACTGCGGATAGCTTCATAGTGCTGAGTCTTAAACTCTCACACCATCAGGGAGGCCCCTTGAGTGGAGATCTTTAATAAGCAATGGAGACTTGAATTCAGTAGTGAAGTAGGGGCTGGAGATATAGAGATGTATTATTCCACACTCTGTTATTCTGTGAATATAGTTGAGGAGTTCTACTTATATTTACATTATATAAAGGGTAAACACATACATACAAACATAAGTAAATGGTTTTGTTAATAACAGAAACTGACTACAGTTATCAAATGGCAATGGTGTATCATGTCCTTGGGCACACTCAGTTTCTCCTGTTGCATGTGAGAACTGGCAGAGAAGCAGAGATGTATTAAATTTTAGTATTTAGTATCCAGAAATTTTCCTACTGGGCTTCAGGTCCACATCTCTTCTACAACTTTCTGAACAGTCTTTCCAAGCAGAGGTGTGAATGCTCTGTATTGAAAGGTGCTTGATCCTCAGGGCCAGACAGTGAGCAATGAGTTGATGGTCTTTTTTTCCTGAATAGGTTATTTCTTGCTTATAATCTCCCCTCCATTTTTATCAAATGTCACAACTGAGACTTAGAAAGTCTCATTTTTACTCTTCATAATAACCCTTCCTACATTTTGAGAATATTAGTATGTCTTCGGGTGTTTTAGGTTAAGCATAACAAGTGCTTTTAGTTGTTTTCTTACGTGACTTGACTCTCAACCCTTGTCCACTCTGGTCACTCTCATTTTCGAGCAATTTTTCTGCATCGTCTCCAGGGTCGGCCCCTGGCATTCTTGCACCCCCTCGAAGAGGAGGGCTGTGACCCAGCAAGACTTCCATTTTCTAGACATAACACTTCTGTGGATGTTTATTGTTTTTAAATAAAATTTACATTTTACAATGGCTTTATTTTGTAAATTTGAAGGCAGTGCAGAGTTCCCATAGACTTCATATCCAGTTCCCCTGGTGTTGAAATTTTATAGTACTCTGATATGTCCTGCACAACTAATGAATGGGCATTGGTGCAGTGCTCTAACAAAACTCTATATTCAGATTTGTTTAGTTGTTAGAGCCTACAGCCCTTTTCTGTTCCAGGATTGCATCCAGGATACACTTTATGTGCAGTCGTCAAGTCTCATTAGCTTCTTGTGAATTGTCTGTCCTGTTTCTTCAATTCTCCTTGTTTTCTGTCATCTTGGCAGTCAAGGTATTGTGTAGAATGACCCTCAGTTTGTGTTGGTCTGACTTTTTTTTGTGGTTGGACTTGGGTTGTGGCTTTATGGGGCAGAGGCTGGCAGAGGCCAAGTGCCGCTCTGATCCTGTCAGAGATGCAGACTGTCAACTGACTTAGCTCTGCTGACCCTGACCATAATCACCAGACCACCTGGCGGAGGTCTCCAGTCATAGCTTTCCTTCGTTCTCCCTTCCCCGCGGCCTACCTTTTGGAAAAGCAGCCTACACTCTAGATGTGAGGAGTTAGCCTCCACCTCCCTGAGGGGCACAAATAATCTGAAATTATAGGGGAAATTTGTTTCTCTTCTCCATTTAATTAAATTTTTCAGTTATTTATATCACAATAGACTCATGGATATTTGTGATTTGAATTATAATCCATTAATGTTACTTTGCTCCTCAAATGGTTCCAGCTTTGGGCACTTGGAGCTTTTTTCACATTATCTCCTGTGTCCCTTGACACACCTCCATCATTCTGTTTTTCCCTATGCTTCTAAAATCTGTGCTGCTGTAACTCATCAATCTCCCATCTTACGTTAGGTGGTTGCTGTTGGGTGGGGGGGAGCCTTGGGTATAAAAACAGGTCTTATGATTATCATTAGTAAATTTCATTTTTTTAAAGTGTCCTATCACCGGTCTCTCTTGCAGACCATGGCAGTATCCTGTTACTTGGATGCTGAATTTTTATTCTAACCACTTCTTTCCACTAATGAACTGTATTTGGTTTTCTGAATGGCACCTGGAGTGAGCTGGAGTGATCTTTATGAACAAATCAATCACGTCACTCTTTCCAGTATCACTGCATAAAGCCTTATCTTTTTAATTTCAATGCTTAGCTTTTATACCCCTTGCTCAGTGTATTTTAGCCATAAGGCTAACCTTTTTGTTCCTTAGAAGTGCCAAACTTTCCCACATCAGGTGTTTCTCACATTGTGCCTCTTTGCCAAAAATGTTCTTCCCTCACGCTTTCAAAAGACTGATTTTTCTGCTTGCTCTTTGGAGCTTAACTCCTAGGAGGCTTTTTCTTGCCATCCAATCTATGAGAACCTCAGTCTAGCCCTATCATATTGCCATGTATTATTTTCTCGATTGCAATCCTTCTTCTGGAGTTTTTCTTCAAGCTTCTTACATGTCTTAATAATCTATTAATTTATTAGAAGCTATTTATTACTGTCCTGTTTTTTCCATTTTTAGAATGCTCCTGGGTCTTGTATCTCTCACTCATGGCTGTATTGCCAGTGCTAAAGTATTTCATGGCACATAGAAGATAATGAATAAATATTTGTTTCTCTTGAGTTACACTTATCTCTGAGGTTTCTATAATCTGTTGGCCCCTTATTCCCTCATATTGTTGCCTCTTATAGGACTGCATTATACAATTCTGACTAAGCTCGTATAATAACTCTTTGGATAAAACTTATTTGCCTGTCATCGCAAGTTTTCTCCTTAGAAAACGAAACTAACTTTACTCTCATCAACACTTTCTTGTTGCCAGCAAGCTCATCTTCCCCTTTTGCCCCAATTTCATTGGAATCGCAAGACTGAGATAAGAGAGGCAGAACATGGAGTTACCACAATTTGTCCTTTTGACTAATATTAACTAAGGTAGCAGTTCTTTCTAGATATGTTTATTTAACATTATTTAGCCTCAGATACTTATATCATTCAATTCATATACTGTCTTGACCTTAACAAAATCAGCATAAGGTCTGCTATGTTCTTTGTTACCACTTTAATCCATTTTGATTCCTTATCACCCCTATTTCCTGATCTTAATGTTTAAAATTAGTCTCCTTATTAGTCCATTCTGGAGTTATTTCTTTGGGTTTACTAAGACTCAGTGTCTATTGCTTGTGAAATTACCTTTTTTTAAGACTTTTTTTGTACTCACAGTTACATAATTTAAAATGAGTTAACAAGCTTCCTAAGCAAGCATGTATTATTATGCAATGGTATGCAATTAATTAGACTTGTCTGATACCAGTCAGATGTGAACACCATATAGATGACATGAGCTCTATGGCACCTAACATTCACTGTAAAATCACAGACAACACCTTGCCTGATTCAGTGATTCATTATCATTTTAACTAACTTAAATATAAGCACTTCACAACAGCTTGAGTATTTGTGACTTGCTTCAAGTTATAATAGGACTTGCATTAGAAACTAAATTAACATTATCCCAAAACAGATCATCAGGTATTTACTCTTGCTGTGGTGTTGTCTTTGGTCAATTCCCTTTGGGAAACATACTCTGTGATTCTTTATTTGCAGGTATGAGGTTGTTTGCTCTCTGTAACAATACCTTTTAGGAGTGAGTGAAAACCCAGTGAACAGATGGAGAGGGTGAATTGAGATACAGTTGCCATAGAGGCCTCAGCAAATCCTATGGGAACCTGTGGGACCGGAATGGCTCTTCAGAGCTGCCCTGAATTGAAGTGTGTGTGTGGGGGGTCTGTCCTTTGTACCTCATCATTGAGCAGCCATTAGACATTTGCTGCCTCTGGAGAGGAGAGGCGACTTCAGCAACACAGCTCCCTTCAGCCAAGGCAGTGACCTGGAGGGCTCAGCTGAGAGCTGCTAGCTGTCAGCACAGCAGCTTATTCTTCAGACTGAAGGGAAGATTGTCCATTGTGTGGACAGCACACAAGGGCATCTTCTAGAGGAAATGCTGAATTCAAATAGATTGTATGTCATATTCGTAACTTCCTATTTCTGTGCATTTGTATTTACTCTTGATTTATTATAGCCCTGTTCTTGCCCAATATCATATTATCATATATATATATATATATATATACACACATATATTTATATGTATGTATATACCCTGAGTGTCTCCTTTTTCAGTTTTCTCATGTATAAGAGATGGAGATAGTGTGCATGCATGTACACATACACACATGCACACACACACAACATGTAGCCTGACACATCATTGAATAGTTAATAGATATTAGTTTCTTCCATTGAGATTTTAAAATGCATCTTTAACTCAGTTAAGACCCTAATGGGTATGGCTCATAAAAACTCCTATTCTTCTTTTTGACATAGAATTGATCACTCTTTTGCACCCTTTAGGCATTTCAAGGAGGTTGTAGCACTGAAATATAAAATGTTTTTAGAGAACCTCAATAAATGAGCAACCCCCTATGCAGATCTAGCTATACGCCACCTACCTCCCCATATCAACCATCTTGTTAATCACTAGTTTAAGGACTGCAGGTTTCTGGAAGCGTCTCAAACTTCTGAATGTTGGCAATTAGGTAGTAATCATCTAAGGATTTACTGACCAGGTCCTTTATTCAGAGTTGACAAGAAAGCAGTGGTTTTTCTTTACAGCTATTTTATGCAGCTCTATACTAGAATGGGTGTTTAAAAGCTGCTTTTCCTTGTTCTTTCAAAAGCAGGTTTTTTTGTTTTTTTTTTCCTACAAAGGAAACTCAGGTCTCAACCTGCTTTATTGATAATGCACAATACATCTGATTTGAGTCAATACTGATTATTGTGCAGCTTGGCCTGCCAGGAAATGTTGTCCTTCCTCTAGCTAACCAGTCTCAGTGCTTCTTTATCAAACTCTCTGAGACTGTGACAACTCATTAATGTTCTAGCATCTTACATGTACTGAACAAAACAGACCCTTGACTGATGTCACCAATCAATGCCTGTCGTGTTTTCTTTGGTAGGAACCTAGTTTTATGTAAAGAATTGTCTTTAAGATATGACAGAATCAAATAACCGTGATGTGCTGAACAGTTTGCACTTGTTGGCTGGTACCATGAATTCAGTCAGTGATTTTCAATAGGGTGTGATGGAAATCACCAAATTCATGACATCTTAGGTGCTCGTTGAAAGAGATTGAAGTCATGGTAACCACAGTACAATATTTTCATTTCTATTTCTACTTTTTGGGCCTATCTTAACATTTTAGGTTTTGAGGCCTACTTTCTTTTAGTTGAACATTGAGTTACAAACTGTACTGGATTTAGGAAATAGGTTTACACCTCCTCAAAGGTATGTCACTACATCCACCATCTGGGTGCCATAGTCCTTTACCCTAGATCATGGGCCCCCTTCTCCCTTGGGCTTCTCTTTCTCTTCTCTACTGCTCTAGTAGCCTCAGTTCTGCAATATTTATGGATTTTTGGGTCAATTTGTTTATTTTGTACTTTATATTCCACGAGTATAATTTTATTTTTATTTTATTTATTTTTATTTTTTTTAAGATTTATTTATTTGTGCATACAGAACTGGGTACAGGATAGAGACTCAGGGGTGGCAAAAGACTTCACCAGAGACAGAGTGGGGAGCAGGACAGGCAGATCGACGAAGTACACTGCTGAGGGGAGCAGCGGGCAGGTCAGGAGAGGTCTGCCACGCCATGTGGTCACCTCCAGGGCAGGCGGGAATCAAACTCCTGCGGAAGTGGTTTCAGCTTCTTAGTGTAGTGCTTTAACCTGCTGCGCCACCAGGGAGGGCCTATTTTATTTTATTTAAAAAATAATTATTTATTTATTCATACAGAACTGGGGTACGGGCCAGAGAAGCGGAGGGAGAGAGGATTCACTGGAGACAGAGTGGGGAGCAGAACAGGTAGATCCACGAAGTACACTGCTGAGGGGAGCAGTGGGTGGGTCAGGAGAGGTCTGCTCACCATGTGGGTCACCTCCGGGGCAGGCGGGATTGAACTCATGTGGAAGTGGCTTAAGCTTCTTAGTGCTGTGCTTTAACCCGCTGCGCCACCAGGGAAGGCTGCATAATTTTAAAAATTATTCCATAAATTAAAAAAATAAAATTGCACATTGCAACTCCTTCTGAAAGAAATGGCTAGCCATTGATATCTGATATCATTTCATTTTTTTGGATACTGCTATGCCTTCCACTGTTCCACAGAAAAAAAGCTCGCATCCTTATCTTCATCATGTCTATCTTCACATTTTCCTAGTTACTCCTCTAACTCATTATGAGCTATCCCACCTCTTTGCTCCCCACCATCCATATTGACTTTCTGCATATTTGTCTAACTTCCTGGGACACTCCCACCTCAGGACCTTTGAAATTGCTCTTTTCTCCCATGTTCTTTTAAGGGAATGACTTGCTTTCCAAATCCTTCAAGTCTGGTCAGAGGTGACCTTTTCATTAATATCATTAGAATTTAAAACTAAAACAACAGACTCTACCCCTAAATGTCAGTCCATCTCCTTTCCTTGCTTTATTTTTCTCATTCATATGTATTCTCTTCTAATATACCATCTCTCTCTCTCCTCGGATAATGTTATGGTCTTCCCAGCTCTCTAGCTGAGACACATAAAATGCTCATGTGTGTAGGGAGTTTTGTGTGTTCTGTCCACTAACCAGTTCTTGTCACCTGAAATAATGCCTGAAACCAAATAAATTTTTTGTTGATAAGTGAGGGCAAATAAGATAAAAGGACATAATTTACATTGAAACAGACCTAAGACAACATCAAATATACACTAAACTATGATGAAGTAGGATTATATTCTAGCCACACACGTACAAAAATGCATCTCTTTTATATATTTCGGCCACTCATATTGTTTTTCAGAAGTACCTTCAGAAAGTATATTTACAAAGTATTTGCCTCTCTCTGTTAGCTGTTTTCCTTTTTTCTTTTTTGCTTTGTCTCTTGCAGCATTTAGTCCAGTATTTCACACCTTGTTTAGACTTAACATGTTTACTATAAGTCTTACTGTTTTAAGTTTCCTACCTACTTAAATCCACAAAGCACTTCAAGAAAGGATTTCCATGTATTATATTTTGTTCAAAAAGCCTTATCTCAGACAGTCATATTTGCCATTTTCTTTTTCATAAAAAAAGTTTTATGATCATTAGACATGCAGAGTGCTATTACACTAGAGGTTAGTATCTCTCCATGAAACCACACACAATAAAACAGTCACCCCCCCACCTCCCTGCCTCTGCAAAAGTTAACAATGCATAAAATACTGATACAGTGCTTCAGACACTTAATTATTTCTTTTCCCTCCATTGTTTATCATTGTTTTGTCAACTTTCCATATCGCTACCCACAATGCTTTGGGTTAGGTTTTCTTTGAACATTCCTTTCCTCTGAACTTACCATGAACTGTGCCTGTAGCATGCTGCCACAAAAATGCCACAGTCACTTCATAGAAGGGGGGGTGGAATCAACTCTTTGTTGTAGAGGTGCAAAAAGCAAGCTCAGATAATATAAAATAGTAAAAACACTGTCCAGTTGCTGTTACAGGCTGAAGTATGATGCTTGCTTTTGAAGGTTAGTATAATAGTTTGTACATACTTTAGGAAAAGCAGGAATTAAATTTGTGTAGGGAGGAGGAAGCGAGAAAAGAATTATGTTTCATAAGATTAGGTGGACTGTAGGAGGGGAAGGATTGCATAAATACCAACACGATACAAGAGAGGATGGGTCCCTTATCGTACATGCACTGTAAGATGATGTAGAGGACTGTTTGTTTAATGCAGAAGGACAGGAGGAGGGGTAGTTTTTTCAATTTCTGATTATTTTCCCACATACAGGGTTATATTAGGAAATGATTGTTCCTTCTATCAAAGTGTCATGAGAAGGACTCTGGACTGGGAAATAGGTCCTAGGTTCTGTAGGATAAAGGCCCTGGGGCTTTGGCAGAGGGGGAGTGAAGCCATGCAGACATGGCTGTGTGGCCTTGTACTCACCAAACTACACAGTTATGTAAATGACCGACATAAACCAAAAAAATAGCTGGATTCTCATCCCAACCATACCAAAGGGTAAAAGTGCTTGGGGATGGCTTACAAGAATATTTCTGGCCCTGTTTATCATCTTTGTAGGGTGTAACTCAAGTCATTGCAAACTCATAGTTCATGACTGAGGACATTTAGTCATTTTCTCCATATTTTTTGTATTTTGTTCATGACATTGCATCAGCGCTACAGCAGAGCTCTGAAGGACCTTGACTAATGTGGGTCAAACCCTCTACTCAGAATTTTCTAGGAGACTGAGATGTCTCTTCTTTTGTTTGTTTTGCTTCTGCCCCTTACCAACCTGGAAAGGGTGGGTGAAGGGAGGGGAAAGGAGATGAAGAACATAGTAGTGGAAGATGTGGTAATGTCTTTGGAGAGAATTCAGAGAGTTGAGGTGTTTTCACTCATTCACTCCTCATCTCCCCCTTCCCATGTCCCAAAGCACATGTGGATGGGCATTTAGAAGTCTCTCAGGTAGCTTGGTGTGTGGTGTGTGTAGACTAGTTATGGGAGCATAGGTTCTGGTACTTGAGGTAGGAAAAAAAAATAAGCCAGAAGGCAAGAAATCATGGTACAGAGAGGGATGCAGCAGGAATAAGTCACATTTCTACAAGGATGGGAAAAAGATTTGATTTCCTGTAGATCAGATGAGGGTCCTGAGGAAGTGAACCAATTGTGACTCCTGCTGCCACTGCCTCCATCTCATCCCATCCACACCCTCAAGAATTTCCTGGAAGGAAGAAGACAGCCTCAGTAGACACTACATGATGATGCCATGTAGAAATTCATGTGGGGTTTGGTGTTCAGAATTAATAGCATCATTAATGCCCCAGCACCGTAGTCTGAGCACATCAGCACTCAAATTTCTGGAGAACCCATAAAACCTCACACTATATGAAAGAGCCAACTTTGGGACAATGGCCAGTGGTAGTATATGACTGTTCCAGCCAAGGGACAGGGAAACCTCTTCTATAGCTTATTAACTCCCTTTCTCCTCATCCTCTAGTAATTTGGCAGTTAACACTTAACTCATATTTTTACTGACTGGAATTTTATGTTGTCCCCAACTAAACTGCTGGCTTACATTGTAAACCTTTAATCTTCGTTGAATAGGTAGTGTGTGCAAGATCTCATAGGCCTAGCATTTTCCTCTTCTCCAGAAGGAAATTGACAAAGGTAGATTTTTTTCCCAGATCTGTGAATGTAATTTGTAGCATGCATGTTTTACTTCCATTAGAGTAAATAAAGGTGATTAAAGGACTATGTCAGGAAGAATGGGCAAGAATAAGCATGCATAGGACAGTCTTTAGATAGATGGAAGGCAGCAAAGCAGATAACTGTATTCATTATTCATTGTGATTTTCTCATTCAGTTGTTGTTTACTGTCATAAGGAACTTCTTTCACTCATTTGCGTTTTAGTACATTTTTATAAGGAATTGTGCTGAACATAAGTCTTTCCTGGTCTCCTGAAACATATAACCTAGTAAAGTAGAGAGATTTCAGTAAAACAAATTTTGGCAACATTCAGAAGCATGATTAGTGAGTTGTGGATGGGATTAAGAGTCTTACTGCAAATGGTAAAGAGTCATTTTGAAGTAATTTAGCCAAGAGCAGATTTATTGGCCTCTGTAGGTAGAAAGTGCAGGGAATGGCACTAACTTGAGGCACAGGGTGTATGTCTCTCTTGCCATTACTCGGCTGTGGGCTCCTTTACCTCTGTACTAACTTCACACAAATGCAACTTTTTTTCCCTTAGTTTGTTACTTTTACGATAGTCAGTTTTGCAACTTTCTTTATACAGAAGCAGTGGTAGGCTGTGCTGCTCTTTTGACCAGTATCTCCAGAGGATGGAATGCTTACTTTTATTTTGGTGATAGGCCCAGGAGTTCTTGTGAGTGCTCACTTTGGATTCTGTACCCTTCCTGAATTTCAGGTGGTTGCCAGGGAAAAACATGTTCCTGTTAGTAAGCCTTGGTCAGATACCATCTCTTTGGGAGTGGGACGTGATTGGTTCCCGTGACATAACTTGGAATGTGCACTTTTACCAGGAGAGCAGGAGAAAGTGTACAAGCAAAACCCATTTATCCACTAGTTGGTTGAATTCAGAACAGAGAAGGGAGGGCTCTTTCTGATAATGCAGGTGTACAGGAAGTGTTGTGTACGAATAGCTGAGCTTTTTAGATTTCATCAGAGAGTGTGGTAGAAATGGAGGAGGGCTTCCATCCTAGGCCAACCAGCCACACCATGACATTTACAATCCCTTCCCCCCGAAAATTCAGACTTGTAACTCTCACCCTATGCTCGCACTTTGAAAGCACAATGATCCAGTCTGTCGAATACTTTGCTCATTTTACCTTCTTGCTGGTGCTTCCTTATTGTGATGATGAGTGCTCTAAGATAACACGTCTGTCCTGCCAAAAGACACCAATGACTTCTGAGTGGGCAAGTCCTGTGATCTCTTTGCAGCACTTTCCGCCTGGATATCTCCGAATGATTGACACTGTGATTCATAGCTTTCTTTCGGAAATATTTCCCTCTCTACCTCTGAGATACTGCTTGCCTCTCCTGGGTCCTTTTGTCCACTGACCAACTGATTCTATGAATCACTGCTCTTGGCCCCTATTTTTCTGATGGAGTCTGTGTAATGTTTCTTTTACCCAGGGCTCTGCCGTTGGCTTCCTTTCCATGGTGTGTGTCCATCTTGGGCAAATCCCATTTGTCTCTCAACTTGTATATCCACCTCCATGCTCATCTGCACCACGGGCCTGTTCAGAGTTCTAAACCCTCATGGTGTGTGCCAAAACTCTGTGACCTAGAAGGGTCACAGTGGGTCATTCCCCTTAGGGTATTTTTGCATTTTTATGTTCTTACTTTCTCATTGCTGTCACTCCAAGTCTTAACTTACAATTCATATCTTGCCAGCAATCAGGAACAATTTAAGGGTGTTCCAGGCCCTGTGCATGCCCCAGTCCTGTGTTCTCACTGTGTTCTGAGACTGTCACATTGTAGGTGACATTGGATATGGTGACCCATGTCTTGTCCACTCTACAGGGCAAGAAGCTAGTATTTCAGGTTTAGTTTTAGGTTAGAGACAATGTGTATTGGTAATGAAAGAAGTCAACTTTGGGGGAAGAATGTAAATAGAGAGGCATATGGTGCAGTCCTATAGTTTACACAGGAGGTCTACTGCAGGAAGAGCTGTAGAGAAGCCACAAGACACAGTTCAGAAAGGGATAATAGTATGGTTGGCTGCCATAGACTTTAGTTTCCACTGCTATGAATTCCCCCCTTAGTTTTCTTGGTATATCCTTGTATTTAGAACATTGAAAAATCCAATGTATTTAATATTGATTGCTACCTCTATTATGAAATGTCTAGCCTCTCCTTCTATTGTGACTATATAAAGACAACAGTTCATCTTCAATCAAGTGTGTGACCTTATTAATTTTCATTATTTTCACTAGAAGGGATACCATTGCCAGCTACTTCAAGCAGGCAGGTTTCAAAGATTTATGTAACATCACTTTTTCTTAATCCAACTAACACTTGGTTTTAATAATTTTTCCAATTCATATCTGTAGAAATGTGACATTTCACTGTGGTTAACTTCTTTGAATAGATAATAAGCCTTGTATGAGTGTATATTGCAAACAACTTAGTATATTTTTTTGGTGTCAAAACATGAACATATTTCACCTATGTGTAAAGAAATACAAACTAATACATGTTGAATAGTAAATAGTGTCGTATATTTGTGCAGGATATTTAAATTTTTAGCTTTTGTGTATTTTTCTCTTAAAAATATTATTTGCTTAAAACAAATACTTAAGTATCATTTTAACCCTCTGAGGACATCACCTTGGTTTTTAGTCCTTAATATAAATCACAAAATCATACCAGAGTATTAACTTCTGATATTTTGCTACCTAATACCCTGTCTTCTTATAAATTGGTTTTTATTTTAAGTTTAAAATACCTGTTCTTATTTAAGGGAATTTAAAATATGTATTGTTTTTAAGAAAACTTAAAAATATTTTTTATTGATAAATGCATGATCCTTGTAAAAGTTTATTAAACAATTATGAACAAAAAGGAGCAAACACAATTTTATTTACAAGTAACTGCTGTTAAATGCTCATATTTATAAATAGGAATCTTTTAAACAAATAACTAGTTTAATGTCTCTCTTCTCACTCTCACGGTCTGTCTGTCTGTGTATATATGTGTATATATTTAGCGAAACCTCACACATAACCTGGAGTTTAGATGTAGCTTGTTCCTGTGGAACAGTCTATCCATACACTCAGCATCTGATTATCGACTGCTATAAGAAATAAAGCTTCTTTTGCCTTTTTTTTATAATAATAATAATGATATTAGCTAACTTTTATGTAGGATCTGTCAACTGTTGTGCTTTATCTCATCAAAATAAGATAACTGGCAGTATCCGTACCTTCTGTGGACAAGAATCTGAACCACAGAAAGACTATTACTCTGACCAAATTTACAGCTCTGGTAACTGGCAGAACCAAAATTCAAACACCAATCTTTGGGGTTTACAGCACAGTACAATGAGGACATTTCAGATAGATACAGAGAGACATCACACTGAGCATCTTCAGTTTTCTCAATCTGCCAGTCTTTGAGGTTCCTTGTGTGGGATTGCATTGTCTGGAGCCTGCAGGAAAGCCTAAGCCAACAGGAAAGAGTGGGATCATTTTCTCCCGGTGATTCAGAAAAGTTCCTATAGTCATGATTTAAAAAGCTCTATAAAGAACATAGTTCTCTCTTGTCTCTGCCTGGGTACCATCACCAAAGACCCAGTGCTTTTCTGACTAATTTTCAAGTTATCATCAACTCCCAAAGCACTTACTTTAATTCCAGCCTTTCTAGCCAGCCATCAGCAACTTGCAGGGTACATGTGAATATTACTTCTTTGTAAAGATATACATTCCCGGGGCCCTCTCTGGTCGCGCAGCGGGTTAAAGCACTGCAATGAGAAGCTCACTTTCGCATGAGTTCGATCCCCGCCTGCCCCGGAGGAGATCCACATGGCGAGGCAGACCTCTCCTGACCCGCCCGCTGCTCCCCTCAGCAGTGTACCTTGTCCATCTGCCTGTTCTGCTCCCCACTCTGTCTCTGGTGAATTCTCATACCCTCCGCATCTCTGGCCTGTACCCTAGTTCTGTATGAATAAATAAATAAATCTTTAAAAATATATATATAAATTCCCTTCTTGGGTGTCAAGCAATGGATAGAATTTGCATAAGATATGTAGAGAGTGATGAAGACTTTAGCATCGGTGTGCTATTTGATAGACATTATTTGATAACCAACGTCTTGTATAAATAATGAAATGACTGCTGGTAGCTGTGAATGGTCCCTTGAAAATAAGTTATATGAAAGGGTGGCCACTATAATCCTAATGAAAATTCAAGTCTTGAGAATGCAGTTCGTATGTATCAACAAGTAGAGTGCAATAAATTCTGAGAATGACTCCTTAACTTCTAAGGCTGAATTTTTGTAAAAAAGCTAAATTATCCTCAGAAAGATCCTAAATTATCCTCAGAAAGATCCTAACTGTGTATGTGGTATTTTTTTCCTGCTTACTTTCTAGTATATATATCTATGTATATCTATATGTATATGTATGTATGTATATATATGTATATATATATAATTTTTTGATACCCTTAGATATACTTAATTTTATATATTAAATATATGTATACTCATAAATATCATACATGCATACTCAGAATGCCCTTAAATAAAATTTTGTTGTGGTTAAATTTTTATAGTAATTTTTGAAATTATGCCTGTCTCAGTGGTGATGAAAGTGAATTTACCACATTTCATGACTATATTTTGAAGGCTTTATGGTCCTTTAGAGAAACATTTCCTGAAACCTTTGCCAGTCAGCAAATACCCAAGATTAATAACATGAATTATTTGATGATTTTGGCATCTTGCTACACACACACACACACACACACACACACACACACACATTGAGTTTTCCTTAAAGAGATTTATCAGGAACCTCCATTTTTAATTCTTGAAGTTTTAGCTCATGTTTAAATTGACTATTGGTGTTACTTAAATTATCTCTTTAGTATTTCCAAAAATGTCTAGATAAATACTGATAACTTTTAAAGTAAAAAACATGATCAAAGCTATGTGAATGAATTTGGTTTTTAGAATAACATTGATTTTGTTTTGTTTACAAATTCAAATTTTCTATAAGGAGAAATTTGATGATTAGTGACTTCTGTTTCATTTGACCTACATATTGAACAGGTAAAATGACCAATAGAGTGTTGAGTGTCTCATTATGATACTAGCTTTCTTTATCAAGTCATTTTTCAAATGATGAACCTATCTCAGTAACTTGTTGTGCTGGATACTTTTCTTTTGAGCCTTTCACATTTTTAGTTTGTTCAATCAAATAAAATAGAGGTTTTTTTTCACAGAGTATTTGTGTTTTTAACTACTTAGATTACCACAAAGAGCATATTGTATAATCTACCAAAAAGGTTCAAAAGCTACACCTAATGAAGAACTGAATGGTTATTGAAACTTACAAAGCTTGTCTGCTTATTCCCCCTCTCTGCCCCCTTTAGAGAAATGTTGAAGCCTATTAATTTGTCATTCAATTCTGAGCATAAGTATCAGGGATTATTTATGCAATATAATGTAATGTACACGTTCTTGTGGCAAAGCGTGTCCTTTCCCTACAGTTTTATACACATTGTATTCTTTTTCATTGGAAGCACACACACGAGACACAAAAAGGTTATTTTTATCACCTAAGATCAGTTTGTAAGTAGAGGAATTGAGATTTGAACCCAAGCAGTCATGTTCCACCCCATATTATTAACCAAAGCACTGCATTACTTCCACATTGCAAAATCCGTTTAGAATGATGCTTCCATAGCTATTAGACCAATAATGTGATGTGTAACTTAGCTTTTTCAAAGGAGGAAAAATTACCTATTTCTAAATCTACTCATCCTTACCATGGGATAACTGCTCTCTTGTCCATCTTGTCTAGTTGCCACATTATCTTTGAAAGTGGACTTGAAGCTTGGTAAAGATAGATGATTTTGTGACTTTGACATTTTGTGTAGAAGATCAATTAAGAGTGTAATCTTTCCCAAGTTGTTCTGATTGTTCAGGCAGATCAGTACTATTATATGTTCTTGTGTTAAATCAGGGTTCTTGCCTTTTTGATGATTGCAGTCAGTGAGGTTAACAGGATTTGTGTTACAATGTACAATATGAAGAGTTACAATATATCATTATCATAATCAAAGCTTCTCTACCGCCATGGTAGCTAAAACATTAATTGTAATTTTCTTTCTAAAAGAGTTTGAAATGTACTATAGTATTTGGAAGATTTATCTGTATACACCTCTGCCATTTCTTTCTCAGTCCATGCTCAAAATCTCAAGAGTCAGCAACAAAGCTGTGAAAAAATCAATATTTAGGCTCTTAGACTTTTGCTCAGGAGTGGAAGGGCAGGGTTTCTGCCTTTTTAATTTGACCCCAATGTTTTCTAGTTTCCCTGCTCTAGCTTTACTTGAGATGGGAAAGGGGAAAGTTTTATCAACCCCCAGTGGATAATTCCACCATTGTGGATTTCTGCCTGTTAGTCTTTTACTGTTACACATATTCACACCTCATATATTTTTGCTCTAAAAGCAGAACATCTGAGATGATTCTGTGGTTGAAAAAGATCTCAAAGAGATGGAAGATGGATTTAATGTTGCCATTTTTAGATAATGCTGTAAATAGAATGGCAGCTGTCCTCGGATGCATAGCAGATATATAGTACATATGCTGAATAGAAACAGATAAAAAGATTGCACTCAATTAATCCTCATGAAAAGTGGCATTTTAGCCACAGACTCAGTCATCAGGCTTTTAACGACAGCACTCTTATTCTACAGCCTCACATGATCAAAGCCCATGCTTTGAAGGTGACTCAAGAAGGGAAAATTTTACTCAACTACTTTTAAAGCATTTGGTATGATTTTAATTATTTTCTGCCCTTCCTTTTTTTTTTAAATGTTGTAATTTATCTAAATGTACAAATACTTCTGAAAATACCTATTATGTATAAAGTACTGTGGGTGCTGTGAGGGGAACAGGACATGAAATATTCCCTTCACAGAAAAAGACTTAAGCATGCCAGGTAGAATATGTTGACTGCTATACACATTTTATCATACATCTTTATAATACATCTTTATCATAACAATCATATATTTTATAAAGCACCTCTTTTTTAAAGATATATCGCTAATAGGTACTGTGGAAACCAGTGTGAATTAAGCCCTGTTCTTGAGAGGGCAGGTAAATCAGTAATGACATTGAATCCTTGAATCTATAGTATAAGTGTTTAAAATTAGCAAAGGTGAATTCTCCTGGAAGGTTCTAAGAGCAGGATAAGCCTTCACAGAAATGACCAGGATTTTGAGGTCTGACTAAGAATTTAGCAGATACATGATGAAGGATAAAGGAAGTGGAAAAAGATGAAGGCATTAGGAACTTAGGCATGATGAAAGAGGGGACATCACCTTTAGAGACAAAGCAGTGTGGTTGATGGGAGACCCCGAAGGGTTGGGGTTGCCTAGTCCTGTTCAGTCTGTCTGTACTGAGGGTGTTGTCTAGAGTATTTGCCAAAGGTAGGTTTATGGACATCCTGGCTAAAACCAAATACATTGTATGGGTGAACTCTTGTTATGACAGCAACTTGAAGCTACTTCTTCAAGGCAGACCTGGTTTTGAATCCTGAATCTGGAACTTGCTACTCTTTGCTCTTGGGTAATTTATTTTCTAATTTTCTCATACCTCATTTTTTCAATAAATAGGGGTCTGGCATTTAATGTAACACACGGTGTTGTCTGATACCTAGTGTGCCTAGTGTGTAACAATGCCTTTAATTGCTGCTCTTTTTTTTTTTTTTTTGTTCTGACTAACTTTTTTTGCTGGTGGTTCTCCCTGAAGTATAAAAACCCAATGTGCTCTGTCCATGTAGGGAAACTGCCCTTCTTTCCAAGAAGCTGGGATTTAAATGAGGTAGGGGAGGACATCATGAAAACTATGGAGTAGAAGTTTAGAGACCTGCATTTGACTTCTACCTTAGCCACAAGCTGAGAGTGGTGATTTTGACTCAAAGTATGCACAGTGAATTTATTCTTCTCTAAAAGGGAATTTGTATTAAATGTCACTCTGACTCATGTCCTCAGTCATTTCTGAGGAGCAGCTCAGCAACTTGAAAGAAATAAGCCATACGACTTATTCCAGTTAAAGGCTTACAACAGATATTTTCTTTTTCTCTTTTCTCTTTGGGGAAGGGGGAGCATCCTCAACAGCTAAACTAATTAGAAAGAATGGTGGTTTTCCCCATTGTTGTACAAACCGATCAAATGTTCTTAGGCCCTCTAAATGTCATTAAGCATGCATAAAAATGCTTGGCCAGCCTTGTGATTTCATTCAGAGATCAAGAATAGGAAGAGCTGCCGTGTGGTTTCATGGTTGAGGTTTGCAATAGTGAGACTGTGGTTCCTGGCTCTCAGGAGGCCCAGTTCTTCCTGAGTGCCTGTGCACTCAGAACACTCAGCAAATACCAAGGAGTTATGCTGGTCCTGGATGAGCTCACAACTTGAGAGGACTTCCTTGGTGTGGACTGAGCAACTTGGTGCTTCTTCCTACCGTTATTCATTATGTTCTTGAATAAGAATGTTCATTCACAGAGTCGGGAAAGATTAACCTGAATCTTATGTAGTCAGGAGAGTCACAGTCAAGGAGTGTTAACTCCAGATTCCACACTACAACCCTTTGCTATCACTTTTTCTCTTGACAAAGCCTAACAGCTTTTTTCACTGAACATTAATTTTGATATCATTTTGAAGTACTATCATATATGGCTCTGCAATCTCTTAACGTACGCAGTCTTATCTCTTCAATCTGTTTTCCTTGCTTTGTTTCCACCGTTAATCTGGTAACCAGCCACTCATTGTACTGATTATCTTGTAATTGAAACTGTAAATGCCTATGGCAGGTAAACCTATGGCAGGCAGATGGTCTCCCAGTGTGTCAGCTGTCTCGGATGTGGGTTTTGTTCTTTTTTTTTTTTCTTTGTATTACAGTGTGGTCTGGGGTGGGGAGGAAACACAAAGAAATGAGCCCAGATCATACTATTTGAAATTTAACAAAATATATTTGCTAACATTTGCAAAGTTGCCTTAAGACCAAAATTCATTATGGAAGCCTCTTTTGTGAAGCCTGAAGTGAAAGAGAAGGAGGGAAGAGTCTAATGTTGAGAGTGCTGAGGTTGTTATAACAGATTCTCAGTGGCTTGCTTGTGCCTTTGGTCTTTTGGTGACTTACTGGGGGGGTGAGGTGGGCCGGTGAAGCCCCGGGGCTATTGGCTGCCTCTGCTTGTTCTCATCATAGCCTGAGGGGAAAAGTGCTTGTTTAAACACTAATATATTCCATAAAAACCAACAATTATGGCAAGTTTTTTAAAAAAGAAAATTGCATTAAAGATGAATGAGGTTATATTGAAATAATTATGTTTTAAGGTGTGTAACATTAAAAGATATTGAATAGAATATTGACTGTTTTGTGGAAATAGTAATAATGAGATTCCTGTCACCTAATCTTACAATAATTGGGTTATTACTATGCAAATGAAGGTATTACTTTAAAAAAGTAAGGAAGCAAGACAGATCCTTAAGGCAGTCTTTTATCTATCTTTAAAGCTGTGCTGTCAATTCTCCTTAGACTCCAGATCCTTTTCTAAACAATTTGGAGGTACTCATTTCACTATTTGCCTCAGAAATTCCACTATAATATTTTTCAGCTGCCACAGGTAGCAGATCAGTAGCTTGTGATTTTATATTTCTTTAGCTCATTGTGGGACCCAAAGGAATAATTAAACTATAATTATTGCCCACTACCTTTTTAAAAAATAAATGAAATGTTGTGAATTTCCCTGCCAAAGATGCATGCTGGAGCCCTTATCTCTACTTTCCATGCAGCTCTATCATTATTGTGTACTGTCAGCTGTACCTAAGCAGCTCAAAAAGCCACTGGGTCATTTTGGGCTACCAAACCTCCTAGGTCCCCTTTGTGGCTGGGGAAGCAATTCCGTCAGTCCTCTGTCATACTCAAATCCAGAGTCCATAGGTTGTTGTCACCACTCTGTCCAGTGGAGCTCCTGGGGTTCCCATCAAATGAATGGAAATATTTGGGACAATTGATGACCCAGGTAAAGACCTGTGTGTTCAGCAGGGAATGGTATTTCAAACTGTTGGCTGCTG
Organism: Condylura cristata; assembly: GCF_000260355.1. NCBI lineage: Eukaryota > Metazoa > Chordata > Mammalia > Eulipotyphla > Talpidae > Condylura > Condylura cristata. The sequence continues at coordinate 4,990,401 of NW_004567137.1, forward strand.
AGGCTTTGGGTGAAAGGTGATTGTACTTCCTAGGAATGCTGTATGATTTTTACACACTGCTTGCTGTATGAAACGCTCTCCGTGTAAGGAATGATACAGAGCCACACTTTAAAAGTTCTCTAATATTCCCACATAGAGAAGGCATCTGACAAAAAATTTTGAATTGAGCCTCACTGAAATTACATAATGGGCTTTTTACAGTTTTAATGATAATGTACACTAGATTAATCAGAGCTAGTAGATTTGAGGAAATCACAAAAGACAAATTTTATTTATTAAGTACTTTGGTCCCAAAGATTAAGAGGTCAAGAAAAATATAAGCCTTATCAGTTTTTCCAGAATCAGCTGAGGCCTGAGTGACTTTATAAATGTCATCAACAACTGTTCTTTACCGTTTGTCCTTGCACAGTTCATCAGGTAGAGCTGGACTCCTTATGTCACTTCCTATTCTCTCCATGCCATTCTCTGTTCAGTAGGAAGTCTCAGAATAGCTTTATGTTTATAGAGTAGATATTTATTGTTTTGTTGTTATTGGGCCGATTGATCAAATCAAGAAGACATTTTCAAACAAATCACAACCTTGAAAATATCAATTCTAAATCTTAACATTTCTATGTTCCAACTAATTTGATTGTCTCACTAAATCATAACTGTGGGTCATTTTCCTTAGATCTTCTGTAGAAAGGAGATTTGGAAAAGTTCTAAATTCTGGCCCTTCATTTGGGTTACAGTAAGTTGTGCTACTGCCATAAACACCTCTAAAAACTCACTTACAAACTCAGGTATGAATTTTGGTGATTTTGCAGCTACGCGGGTTCAGTTTTCCAGACTTCAATCTTATGTCCTAGCTCCCTTGATAGCCCAGCCAGGAAATGAGGGCTGGAAAGTTGAACTCTGGCCATAAAATGCTTTCTTCCAGAAGGATAAGCATCACTTCTCCGATTTTGTTATTAGAACTTGTCCTATATTCATGAATAATTTCATTGGAATGGGAAATGTTGAGGAAAAAATGTTGAGGAAAATGTTCTAAGACCATGAAGTACATATTCTTTTCCATCTTCTTCCTTAAAACCAGGTATTGATGATATTAGTGATATTGATCATAGCCAGTATTGATTTATTCCCTTTATTGAGAATACCTTTGAAATATGAAACACCATGTAGGATGTGTGAATGAAACTATAGAAAGAAGCGTAATAAATGGTTTTTAGTAAAAGCAATAATCGTTTCTCTCCTAGTTGCTGATGCATCCATTTGTTTAGACTTCCACAGACCCTACTATTCTTAGGTCTTAGGTAACACATTTTGCCTTGATGAAGGTACAGTCAGCCTGAGTAGGAGGGATTAGGAGCTGTTAAAGTATGGTGAGAATAACTGCAACAGTGACACACCTTACTGAAGAAGGCTCTTTGCCCAGATTTGATGAAAACTGGTGGTATTATATGGAGCTAACAGTTTACCCCTTTGGAAAGGGGTTTATATGATTTTCAAAAGAAGAAAACATTAGTGTCTGCTCATTGACCCACTCATTTTGATTGGATCTACAGAGAAAAGAAAGCAAGTTTTTTACTATGTTGCATGCCTCTTTTTTTTTTTTTTTTTTTTTTACACCAAGCAGAATATGAGGTGTTGATACGTGTTTGGAGTAGAGACGTGTGCTCTTATCTTCTTTGCCATATTGGTAAACAAACAAGAATTAAACAGGGGTATGGCCCAGAGAGGGTGGGGGGTATTTCATCACTTAGTGGAATAGCTTCATGTCATTCTCAAAAGAAATTTCTTTTAAACATCATGAAGTTATAGATAGACATCTATTAAGTGGGACTGATCATTTGTGATATTTATACTTCTTGAAGCCCAAATTATCTAAGTTTTGACCAGTGGAAATCTCTGCTTTGGCTCCGGGGTACTTTTGACATAACTATAGTTATCTTTGAAAGCTTTCTTACTATCTGGTATGTCAAGATGTTCTAAGGCCATGAAGTACATATTCTTCTCCATCCACTTCCTTAAGACTTGTTTCCTGAACGTGAGAAATGTTCATTGCTTTTTGGTTGATCACTAATTGTGACCTAAATAATCAGTGCTAATTTTGTGTGCTTAGAATATTTACCTCCAGTATTCAAATATTTATTTTCGGTTATCAAAATTCACATTAAAACAAAGGCATTTAAGTTCTCCCTTTCATATGTAAGGCATGTCTAAACTTTTACTAATATTATTTAGCATGAAGGCATATTATTTCTTGATCTACCATAAAATATACATTTAAAATGTTTCTGATGTTAGTCCAGTTCTGGGAGTCATAGAGTTTGAGAGAGAGAAAGAGAGAGAATCTTTCCCACCAACTCTCTCTTAATGATAAAGAAAAGATTTTCTAGAAGCAAATGCTACTGATGTTTTATTAGGCCACATTTTACCATGTGGCCACTCATGGATTCAAGCCCGGTTTTCTAGGGAACCACTTGTCATAGATTGGTGTAGGCCTGCGTTTACCATTTATCATGGCAGATAGAGGAGGTGATTATCCTGGTTGCCTTAAACTTTACAGGACTTGCCACAGAGGTAAGGCCAGATTATATAGCTCTTTGTTGAAGAAGCGTTATTGGGGGGAAACCCGTCTATCTTGGGTTTATATTTCCTTATACCTTGGGACCTATTTCTATATTCATGTTCAAAGGAGTAAAATAATGAGCAGTTGCATCAGAGCAAGAAAAAAAGTGGAAAAAAACAATATAAAGTTTCCTAAAAAGTGTGATATATTTATAAGACTCTTTTCAGCTATGTTTTGATTTTTATTATTCTTTAAATTTTATTGAGTATAAATTACCTAATGTCATCTTTTGGTAAAATGTATGAAATATGAGTAAGCTTGCTTTTGAGACCTGCCATCTACATTGATGACTGTATTCTAGTTATCCTTCCATAACTTCCAAAACCATCTGTTATAAATTAGCACCTCCTGAATGCTGGTTCCACCAGCCATATTTTTCTCGAGCCTTTCCTGGACTCCTGTCTGCTCTTTTCAACTTTCTTCTGTTCCCTCCCACTACCACCACATTACCAACCTCTTCTTTATTCACCTTAGCCAGTTCATTTGGATTTGATCTATAAATGGTGGCTCATCTTAGAATTCCTACTTTTATACTTTTTCCTAAATCCTCCACCAAACCACCATGTCTGTACCCTACCTGCCTCCCTCCCCCAACCTTCTAAATCTTTCCTTCTCCTCAAAACCCAGCTTAACTGCTACATCTATGAAGATTTTTGGTGACTAGCCCAGCCTGATGTTTTTTTCTCCTTTTCCTCAGAAGAACTTTATTATTTTTTATTCAGTTCAATTGTTGGTCAAAGCATTTGCTGTCTTTTGACATTTCTTCTATGCTTTTGAGTGATTAACATCTTATATTATTGATTATGAGCTTCTTCAAGATAAAATGGTTGATATCTTAGTGAGTTCCATGAAAATTGTTTCTTTTCATTTTTACAAGATGATTATCTTGAAAAAATAAATTTAAAGATACTCTTTTCATGGACAGAAAATCAGTTCACATCTATTAAGCATTCGCTATATATCCACTAAACTAACAGATGTTTGATGGGCATTATCTCATTTCTTTCTTACATACACAGACTAAAACTCTATGCAGTCGTTAGGAAAAACTTCATCTCAAGGAATAATTGTAGTCAGGAAGAGGATATAGAGTGCCCAACAGAAAATGACCTTTAAGTTCAGGGCTGCCTCCAGGCATCCATTTCTCACTTGGTTGTGCTTTCTCTCTTTGCTTTTTCTTCTAATTGACTCTTTAGATTTTAGATTTGGTCCTCAACCACGTTGGTCACAGAGGTGACGAGGAAGGGAGAAAGGAGTAAGAAACAGAAAGAGAGTTTGTAGGAGAGTTAAAGTTAGAGTTCCTGCAGCTGTTTGGATGATGGAGATTCCCATTGCCTGGCTCCCCAGACTGGTCAAATCAGGCCATAGCTGTCATTCTGAAATGCAGCAAGAGATGGTGTCAGCCACCCCAGCCTGAAGCTTGAAGTCAGAGCAGAGAGGGACAACATGGGTTTTCAATGAGTGGCTAAGTATACAACTACTCTTGTAAGTATTATTTCAAATCTGTAGATAAAACTTGGCTTAGAGATTAAGCAGTAACTTTCTCATGGTAGGAAGAGTCGATTTGGCATAAATGCTTTAGGGTTTATGCTAGTTTGAAAATTAATGCTCGAAATAAAAAATAGCCTCTACCGTATGGAGCTGATTTTATGTGTCTTCATGAGCCTCTGTTTCAGATACTTTGTGCCTCTATTTCCTCATATAATATCATCTTTTTAGTCAAATCAGAAAATACACCACCATAAAATCATTACATGCTGTCTGAATTAAGTCCTGTTAGGATTTAATTTCCTAACAGGACTTCGCTTCAAGACCAGTGTTTCCTAGTTTACATATTTATCTTTGCATTTGAATACTTTATATACCTTTGTAGAGTCAGACACCACATCTCACAAGGAACAGTCATAGGTTATAAGCAGAGAGATATCTGCAGAGCAGAAGCAGAAGTAGCCTTCTAGTACTTGTGAAGGTGACAAGTGTAAAGTGGAGGTAAATGTATTAGTGAATGATGTACTGACAGTCCAAGAGGTATCAGTAAAAGACACATGGTCTCCTGAGGAGAATGAACCAGTGCAGACTGAGCTGTAGATGGAAGCCCTGATTCTTAGAGCCCCTGAGATGAAAGTGAGTGTGTCCTGTTATCTCTGACTCCTTCCAAAATCCAGGGCATGCCCTGCTCTTGCATGGGCCTGCCAGTAGGCTCTTGCTCTTCAGGTTCTGCTTGTCCTCTTAGCACCTACGAGCACCTAGGAGAGACCACCCACTGTTTCACTGGGACTCTAAATAAATCTTCCTGTACCTCTCCTGTGGACCCACAATGTCAAATGTCTAAGATAAGTTTCTGTGAGTTGTGATATTATTGTATTTTAGGTGCTGTTTACTTTTTGTAAAAATACACACACACACACGTTGCTGTTGTGGTTGATAACAACCCCTTTCGTGACATTCTGGAATGTGTTTCTTGTTTTACTTCTTTCTCTCTTAATGACTTGTCCAACTTTGAAGTAGTTAGATCACAGCTTCTTTATTAATAAGTTTTAATGACTTTGTTTTCTCCGCTTCATCTAAGTACGTTGCAGATATTGCTCAAGAATATAGTTCTTTAATTTGACGTAGTGCCCAGAGATGGGTTGAACTGTCCATGACACTAGTATGAGGACTAGAAAAATTCTGTCTTGTTCATAGCAGTGGCCTGAACACTATTTTTATGCTGCACTTTCAGCTTGAAACTAAGAACAATAGGATGAAACAAAATTCACCTGCTAATCCACAGATTGGTACGTAGTTCTCACCATATTTGTGCATTCTGTCTTTACTGTGCCAGCTGAGGGGTTCACTTGAGTTACTCTTTGGTTGAGAGAATAGAATTTGGTGTATTCTCAAGATTTGGCTTCTAATCAGGAAGAATAGCTTTGCGTTATAAAGAACTTTCAATTATTTCATGCTACCTTATCCAGACTTGATATAGTCATCTTATAGTTTACATTTGATCCATGATGATACTGTGATTGAAAAAGAGAACAAGCCTCTTCTGTGAAATGTGAGCTATTCACAATGAAAAATGAATTTATCGATTGTCCTCTTAATAGGTCATAGTCTATATTGAAGGCATTTGTTCTTTTCACATACTGACTTTTCACTCGTGAAGTAAAACTTCACATTCAGTTCATGAACATCACCATAGGGGTATATCTACTTTGCTTTTTAGTATTAAACACCACAAAGGCCTTTTCTGAATTAGCAGGACACATTTACACAGCAAGCTGGTGAAACTTGTTAGGAGCTTTCATCAGCTCTTCTGGTTTTAGCTGCCTCTTTGGGGCTTTTACACTTCTTGCCTTTCCCACCCCACTTCCAGGAAGAAAACAAAGAAAGAGAATTTGCATCAGCTTTTGAAAAGCATCTGAGATCCTTGCTCTAAGTGTGCTGGGGATTTGGAGTAGAAATCCTGAAAAAGAGAAAAGACAAGGGTAAAATCTCTGTTGACAAGGGAGTTTCATAGGCATGTGTTGAGAGCACAGCCCTGCATGTGTGAATGCAAATTCTGTAAGCTCCCTTTCCTCTTGTGGAAAAAAAAAAAAAAAAAAAAAAAAAACAAAAAACTCTAGGGTGTGCCCTGGGGTATAGTTTTTCTGTCTGATTGAAGAGCTGGACAAAGTGATAGCCATATAGTTTGTCTTTTCTTTAGGATTCAGATACTCCTCTGTAGTATTCAGCATCTACCCCTTCTTCTGGTCCTGCCCCTCATCATATGAGTCCAGGTAGGTGAGAGGAGCTTGTAGGAGATACTGAGTAGTGCTATAGCATTTGGCCGGCCCACTGGGCTGGAATGAAGGGCATTGAGATTTCACTTTGGAGCAGGCCATTCACACACTCATCCTCTGCTGTTACAAGTCAAGGAGACCAAGTTAGCCTGTGAACCAGGTTTTTCCCTCAAGTAAACATAACACATGTACTTAACTAGGAGGCCAGCTGTTAAAGGATGATTTTTTTCCCCCAGTAGAATCAGGTATTTGCTCAAATTTAGAAAGCATCTAAGTGGAGGCATTTTAGAAATTTAAAGCAAAATCTACTAAAAAAAAATACAATAATCTTACACCGAACTGTATATTTGTGTGCTTAAGGATAATAATGATAAGGATATATATTTCAGAGAAAAGGTGAGTAAAAGTCAGGAAAATAATAATGGATCTGAGTGCAAGTAAATGAAACTCTATTATTTAATTATAGTATCTAACTATGGATATAAATAGGAGAGACAGAGCAAGATTTTTTCTCCAATAGTTTGATTCATAGAAGATTTCATGACTAAAAGAAAATGTCTGTCACTCAGAGCTACAAGATAAAAGGTTTGCTCCTTCACAAAATAAAACAGAGAATATACAAACTACTATAGAAGTTGAGGACATTACAGTGTTTTTACATTTAAAGTTGAGTAAAAAAAATAAGTCAGTGTCCTTCAAATTTACCATTCTGGTAGCCTGAATAGATGAGAAAAACTCACTGATACAATGAAAAGGGACACTCTGCTCTTACAATTTTATGTTTGGAGTCTCTTGTGGGCCAGTACCTTCAATACTTTTGATATTGGGACTTTTTTTTTTTTTTCATTATAAATTGCTACCTTGGCAAGAAGATGAGTTTAACCCCAGTGTCCTGGTTAAATTCCAATGTAGATGAGTGGTGATATTCCATCTGCCATGTTCTTATTTTGCCATCCTTAAGGAAAAGAAGCTTAACTGCATTCACAAGCAGACTGTTGACACCTGCTTAGTTACATGCATAGTTAGTATTTTTATTCCTCTTTGCGTAGTTCAATGTCGATACACCTTGGTTCTAGTTTCAACTCTGTCAGTGACTCATGTGTGGCCTTGTGCAGGTTAACTTTACTTCTCTGAATTATGTTTTCTATAAAAAGTGAACAGTAGCATAAGATGTCGTTAAGCCTATTTATAATATTAATTGTAATTGCTTAATTATGAATTGTTCATGGCTCATTTTAATAAGAAGAGGAAAATTTGGTCTGAAAATCAAAAACATTTCAGAATAGGATAAATCAAATGTCAAAAATCTTCTGGTCTGTGTCTCTACCATGTCCTTGCCCGAATGATTCCCAGTTTGTTTTTCAGGTATGTTTATGTTAGAGGTATGAATGCATGTGTATTTCTAGATGGGGTAAAGTGGGACAGCTTGATGGGAAAATAGGAGAGTATTTCATAGCTTTATTTTTTCTGATGTTTTGAGCTGTGATTTACTAACCTCTCCATTTTACAAAAGCATTTAACAGGGCATGGTTCATGACACACTTTACTCAAACTGATAAAATGATAACACTGTCAGACTATGTAAACTATATATCTATAATGTCATACCTAAAGCAACCACTAAAAAGCTATACAAAAAGACACTCTTAGACACTCTTGAGAAAGTTGAATTAAAAAAAAAAATGTTGAAGGAAGGCAGGAAAAAGAGCAGAAATATAAAATAAAAAAAACAAAAATGAAATGTTAGGATTAAACCCTAACATTAGTGATATTAAAAGTGAATAGCCTAGATACAACACTTAAAAAACATACTCTTAAAAGTCAGAGTATATTAGGGCATAGCAGGTTAAAGCACAGCACTAAGAAGCTAAAGCCACTTCAGCATGAGTTCGATCCCCGCCCGGGAGCTGACCCACATGGCATGGCAGACCACCCTCTTGGCCCGCCCACTGCCCCCCTCAGCAGTGTACTTCGTCAGCCGGCCTGTTTGCTCCCCACTGGCTCTGGTGAGCCTCTCACCGCCCCTGCACCTCTAGCCTCTACCCCAGTTCTATATACATAAATAAATAAATCTTAAAAAAAATAGTCAGAGTATATTAAAGTATAGGATCCAACTATAGACTGTCTATAAGAAATTTTCTTCAATTATAATGGTGTTAGAAGTAAAAGGATGGGTAAATATGTTTTATGCAAACATTAAAAAGAAAGCAGGGGCTGCTATATTAATATCAAATTACAGTAGGCTTTGCAGTGAAGAAAATGACCACAGACAATAGAAGTAGTGACCAAACAGCTTTCCATCAAAAGGACATGCAATTCTAAATGGCTAGGTACTACTGATTTGTAAAATACATGAAGCAAAAGGTATAGATTTGAAAAAAGAAATACACATTTTCAAAAATGTCTTTGAAGATTCAACACCCATATATCATTGGTTAATATAAAACTAGAGAAACCAACAAGGATATAGAAAACTGAGCAAATGTAGGACCAACATTCTCTAAGTGACACTCACAAATCACCAGACAGCAGAATCTATTCTTTTTAAGGAACCATTGAATGTATACCAAGGCAGACCATAGCATGGACCAGGAATCAAACCTTAATAAATTGAAGGTAATTTGCATTCTATGGAATGAATGGAATGTATTCTTTGACCCCCATGGATTTAAAATTCAAATTAGAAATGATGTCTTCCAGACTGTATCTGGAGTATTCAGAGTGGTCTGGTGTTAGATACACCTTCGTAGGTGTTTGATACACCAACATAGGCTCTGCACAGTTATAGGTTCTCCTGCAACACAGCTTGTAACAAAAGTAGCCAGTCTTGATGCTAATAGAATTGTTTACCTTTACACCAAGAAGGTTGGAAAAGCAGGCCCAGTTCAAGGAGTTGGTTTTGTGAAACCTGAAGTTTCTACAAGAAGTCTAAACCAAAAAAACATGCCAGTTGGGTTTGCCGTGGCTCCCTCTGGGATGAATGTATCTGGGGCATGATCAAGTAGGCTTTTCTTATTGAGGAGAAGAAAATTGTTATGGAAGTGCTGAAGGCACAAGCACAAATTCAGAAAGCTAAATAAAAAAGAAGCTTTTTCGAGTAATGAAAAATAAAATCAAAAGGCTTAAAAAAATTAGAAATGGTTTACAGAAAGATAACAGGAAAATCTCAGAAAATTTAGGAATGAAGCCAAATACTTTGTAAATAATCCATGGGTCACAAAGAAAGTCTCAAGGGATATAAAAATTACTTTGCACTGAATGAAAATATAAAACACAGCATCGCACTGTGTGGATAACAGGTGAAGAAGTGCTGAGAGAGAAGTTTCTAGCATTAAATGCAGACATTACAAAAAGGAGTAGTGTCAAATGAGTATTCTAGGTTTCCATTTCAAGAATCAAGCAAAAGAAGTGCCAACAGTAAAGTAAGCTTGAGGAAATAATAATCTTAAGGACAAATGTAAATAAAATTACAGATAGAAAAAGAATGAAAAATAAGGTTACTTTAAAAGATTGATAAAATGGGCCCTCCCTGGTGGTACAACAGGTTAGGACACAGCACTGCAAGTTGGCCACAGTTGCTTCACTGCAAGTTCGATCCCCCACTCTGGAGGTGACCCACATGCCTCCTGGCAGACCTCTCCTGACCCGTCCACTGCTCCTCTCAGCAGTGTACTTCATCGATCTGCCTGTTCTGCTCCCCACTCTGTCTCTGGTGAAGCCTGGGCTTGTACTCCAGTTGTATATGAATAAATAAATGAATCTTAAAAAAAAATAAAATCAACAAAACCTCAGTAAGACTGATAAAAAAGAGAAAAAACATAAATGATCAATATCAGAAATGAAAGAGGATCTATCACTACAGATCCTGTGGACATCAGAAATTTAATAATAAAACTTCACACACATAAATTTGACGAATTGAGGAAATGGTCCAATTCCTTGAAAAGCACAAACTACCACAACTCACCCACTATTGCATAAATAGTTTGAGTAGCCTTATAACTACTAAAGAAATTAGGCATGCAATTCAAAAATTTTCAAAAAAGGAATATCCTGTCCCAGATGGTTTTACTAGAGAATGGTAGCAAACATTTAAAGAGGTAACACTAGTTCTATATAATCTCTTCCTGAAATCCATTCATTTTTTTAATGAAAGTAGTGTTACTCAGATACCAAAACTAAGCATAGAGATTACAAAAAAGAAAAGAAAAGAAAAGAAATCATGACACTGATATCCCTATGATCAAAGATACAAAAATCTTTATCAAAATTTTAGTAAGTAGAGTTCAGCAATATATAAGAAAAGATGATATGCCATGAACAGGTGAAGTTCATTCCAGCGATGCAGGCCAGCTCAATAATTGAAAAACTATCAGTAATTATTCACTATATTAATGACTGAGGAAGAAACATCACATACACATATCCTATCGACTCATGCAGAAAAAGAATTTGACAAAATTCAACACCATCCATGATAAAAACTCTCAGAAAATAGCAGACGGGAATGCCTCAATTTGATATAAAGTATTTATAAGAAAACTTCATACATATCTACAACTAATGTTACTCTCAATTATATAAGACTGAGTTCTTGCTCTCAGATCAAAGGGATGGTCAGGGATATCTGCAATCTCCACTCATTGGATACAGTGCTAGAATTTCTAGCCAGAGCAAAAAGACAAGGAAATTAAATGTATAGAAGTCAGAAAAGCAGAAACAAAATTGTCCCTATTTGCAGGTGGCATGACTGCTTATGTGGAAACTCATAGAATTAAAATAAAAAAAAATAGTTTCCCCAATTAATTAGCAATTCAAGAATGTTGCAAGACACACTACAAAAGTCTATTTTGCTCCAGCAGTATATCAATGGGTATGTCAACACCAAAAGTATAAGTTATACTATTTACAGTCACTCCAAAAATAAGTGCTTAGGTGTAAACCACCTAAAAGGACTTATGTACTCAAAGTCATATAATACTGATGGAAGATCTAAATAAATCAGTAAACCCTGCTCATGTACTAAGATCTCATCTGTAGCAAAGATGCCAATCCTCCCCAAACTGATAATCAGGTTTAGTACACTTCTCAAAACTCTAGCAAGGCTTTTGCAGATTATAGGCAAGATTATTCTAAAATGTATTGGAAAGGCAAACAAACCAGAATAGCTTTAACAATTTTGAAATAAAAAAAGTTACATGGGAGGAATTAATTGACCTAATTTCAGGGTTTGTTATATAGCTACAGTAGTTAAGATTGTCTGACTTTGGCAGAGGGAGACACACATGGATCCATGGAACAGAACAGAGGAAACTGACCCAAAAAATCCAAAATTCCTGATCTTGACTTAAATCTTACAGTTTATACAAAAACTAACTCAAAATATGCCTTGAATTTAACTGTAAAACTTAACATTATAAAACTTTTATGAAAAAATATGAAATATTCAGAATCTAAATCTAACTAGAGCATTTTTGGACTTTAAAAAACATGATTCATAGAAGGGAAAATTTGATAAATTGAATTTTATCAAGATTAGCCACATTTGTTTAGTGACTCTATCAGGGTGAAAAGCCAAGGTATGGGGAAAAGTATTTATAAGCCATGTATCAAACAAAGGACTGGTACTAAGAATATAAACTTTCAAAACTGTATAGTAAAACCATAAACACTTCAGTTAGAAAATGGATGAAAAGCATGTAACAACTTATTATTGTAGAGGGTATACATATTACAAAGCAGCACGTGAACAGATACTCACCCTCACTAATCATTAGAGGAAAGCAGAAAGGCTAAAATAAAAAGTGTTGACAACACAAAATGTTGGCAAGGATGCACAGAACCTGGATCAGGCTGCATTGTTGGTGGGAATGTGAAGTGGTTCAGTCATCCTGCAAAACAGTTTGGCAGGTTTTAGAAGAAAACTTAAGCTTACAACTTCCATAGAACCCAGCAATTGCACTCCTGGGCATGTATCCCAGAGAAAGGAAAACTTATGTTCGCATGAAAACCTGTATATGAATGTTTATGTCAGTTTTATTCATAATACCCCCAAACTGGAAACAACAGGTTGTCCTTCAGTGGGTCAGTGTTTAAACAGATAAACTGCAGGACTCTATCCAGCAGTAAATCTGGGATCATTGACATACACCAGACTGAGTGAATCTCTGGAGAATTATGTCAAGTGTATGGATTTCATCTATACAATATTCTTGAAATGAGAGTTTTTGATATTATAATGAGATGAATGGTTTGTAGGGTTTATGGGGAAGTAGCCTGGGAGGAAAATGGGCAAGGGTATTTAAAAAAAGGGAATTCTGACGGTAGAAATGTATCTTGCTGGCATCATTGTCAAAATCTTGGATTTTTTTTTTTTAACTGAGGTAACATTGGTTTGCAACACTGTATGTGATTCCCAGGTACAGGACCACACTCTTCAGATGTGCATCACCACACCACTCCCACTACCAATGCACCCTAGTCCCCCCACCCCCGCACAGCCCATCGTGTACCCTCCCCCACTTTGCTCTCTCTCCTCTGCCTCCCATATCATGTAGCCTCACTTCTACCATTAGAGTTCATTGGTTTAGTTTTATCTGACCCTTTCTTTTGTTTCTCTGCCTTCTACATCTAAGTGATACCATCCTGTATTTGCATTTCTCCTGACTTTGCTTAACATCATCCCTTCTGGTTTCATTCATGTTGTCACAAAATGCAAAAGTTCCTTCAGTTCTTTTTTTTAACAGCTGAGTAGTATTCCATTGTGTGTACCACATCTTCCTGATGCACTCTTCTGTCGTGGGATGCTAGGTTGTTTGGCTGTTGTAAATCATGCTTCAATGAACATGGATTGCCTATAAACCATTTCAATTAGTGGTTTTCCATTCTTCAGGAGTGGGATTTCTGGGTCATTTGATGCAGTGATAACTTGGTTTTAATAATGAAATGTGGAAAGATGTTATCATTAAAAATGGAGGAAGGGGTGCAAGGGCTCATCATTTCTTACCATTGCACAGTTACCTTAAACAAAGATGTTTATTTATTTACTTTTAATATTTGTTTATTTATGCATACATAAGTGGGATATAAGCCAGTGGTGCAGAGGCGGTGAGAGGACCCACCTCAGACAGAGTGGGGAGCAGAACAGGCCAACTGACAAAGTACACTGCTGAGGGGAGCAGCTGGCAGGTCAGGAGAGATCTGCTTCACCATGTGGATCTCCTCCGGGGCTGGGGATCAAACTCACACTGAAACAGCTGCCACTCACTTGCAATACTGGGCTTTAACCCATTGTGCCACCAGGGAGGGCCCTATTTATTTATTTTTTAAGGACAGCCCCTGATGACTTCCAGATTAGAATCCGAATCCATTCCTTGGCCCTTTCCAACTTCACTCATGTTTCTACTTCCTTGTCCCTCAGATATTCTGCTGTAGCCAGGGTGGCCTTTTGCTCCTGGTCATGCTTAGCAAGTTTCCCCCAGGGCCTATGTGCCTGCTCATCCTTCAGCCTGGGAAGTTCCTCTCTCCAGTTTACTCACTTTGCCTCGGTCTCTGCAAACAGCATCATTATTACCACAGTCTAGTCCCTTACCTGAATTTATTTTGTATTCTCACACTAAAAACATATTTGAAACTTTAGAAACACTGTTGCTAGGATCAGAACTTTGCATTCCCTGCTGTGTCTCCTCTTTGTGTTGTTCTAGGATTTGGAGTGTTTGACTTCAAAAATAAATTAAACAGACTGATTCACTCTGTTTTCTTTCCTTCTGTTGATTGGACTGTATTTGTCTGGGTGGAATTTCAGGTTTGTCATAGTAGATGCCCTGTATTTAATCAGCTCAGCCCATTGTGATACATTGGTATTTCCCCAGACCACGAAGGCTTGAAAGAGTCAATTGTCAACTCTTCACATCATGAATCTGCTGCTGAATGATTTCATTCTTCTCATTCTCTTCTAGGAACTTTAATCAGTCTGTGGTGTAGACAATTCCAAGTGGATCCTTAGAAGTTGTGGACAATCCTCCTCGCATGTAGTAGGTATGTGTCCACACACTGCACATGCAGGGAATGTAACTTTCTGTATTCCTTTATAACTAAGGCTGGTCTACATTCAATTGTCCACTTAACCACATGGCAGCAATCTGGTTTCGTTTAAATTCTAGGCAAGGTTCTTGGGTACCACATTCTTCAGAAAACTAAGCTCTTCTGAAACTTTAGAGCTCCCTACCCCCGCCCTCTCCATGTCACATCTGTGCTCCCATTCCTGGTCAGACTGTGGGTCAGCACCAAGTCCACGGCACTGGTCCTGTTGCCACCACATCATGCTCTTGATGAAGACCTTTGCAAAGTTGGGCAGGTTCCCCTGCTGGCACCTGCCACTCAGCCATTTCTAAGGTCAAGTCTCTATCCAAAAAAGAAGGTCCTTTCCTGCACTATTATCTTTTCCAACATATTTGTGGCTGTACTTTGTGAGGGCATATCTTAGGAAATGAGTCCAAATTCTGTTTTTTCCAGTTGTGTCTTTGACATGGATAAGGGAAAGGACAGCAGATATGTTGGTCTCCAGGCTATGTGCCTAATAGGATTATTCTTTGAATTAAAACATTTTCTCTTGGTATTTTAAATCACCAACATAGTCTCCATTCAGAAATGATAGTGCCCTCTCTCAGGCCATAATTATGGCCTGCAAACTAAGTTAAGATCAGATCATCTCCCCTCCCTTCTCTGGGTCCATCTGGGGGCTGAGCTAGGGCAATTGGAGAAGGTTCGAAGTCTTTCTGTCTCTTTTTTACTCGCTGCTGTCACTAAACCCTGTTGGCTTGCGCCACTGGAAAGAAGAGGAAGCAAGTGGCTTAGAAATGTTCTTTCTTGAATTGGTGTCTATCAGTCTCGCTCCATACTTTGTGGGCCCAGCAGATGTTGAAACTGACTCTCACTTGGCCACTATTGGGGGTGGGGGGACGCTTGGTGGCTTCCCTGCTGGACCCACCACCACCTGCCTTTTACTCTCCTAACTTGGACAGGTCTTCTCCAGCTGTGCACTCAGCTCCTGGTTATCTGTTGGTCCTTTCCACCTTGACTGTCATTTGCTGTTTCAGTGATAATCCAGATGGTCATTCTGGGCTGCAGGCTGGCTTAAACACCTGCTTCCTGAAGACATGTATCCAGGCAATTCCACGGGCAGGAGCGGGTGCAGGTACTGCCCTAAAGGTGATCTGTTCCAGGCTTCTCTCCTTGGCTTGTCACTGTCTCTTGTCATCGTTTTTCTCTGTGAGCATCTGTCTCTATGCAGACATTTCCCTACTTCACAAAGCACCAGTAGTTTTGGGTTAGGGTTCAAATTATAATGACCATGTCTCAACTAGTTATATCTGTAAGATCTTATTTTCAAATGTCATAGCCCAAGATACTAGCAGTGAGGACTTCATCATTTGAAATTTGGGGAGGGGGGACATGATTCAGCCCATCATTACATTGTTCAAAGAGACTCAGTGACTTCATCTAGCCACCAACACTGGTATAACTGTGTAACAACTGTGTAACACAGACCTTGAAGTTGCATTGCAAGGATTTTTGCCAGGTCTGTGAAACTCTCAAGTTCACATTCTTTGTGCTGGGCTACCTCTTAGCTGACTCTTGCATGCACACTTAGGTGATTAGGAAAGCATTGTTTTTCCAGGCTGGCAGAGGCATGGTTCTACTCAGGGAAGGCTTTATTATTTAGACATAGATGATGCTATCACATGAACTCAGAATAAGCCGCCTTACACAAAGGAGAAATGGAAACATGTTTGTGAAGAAGTGCAATCTGCTACCATCAATTTATACCTGATCAATAGGTATAGATTGTGCCATCGTTCAAATATCTCTGGGGCTACTAAAACAGTGTCAGCTTGAGTTTGAGGATTTTATTTCCACAGTCTGTGGTTTGCATTTTTGGTGGTCTTGTCTTGTGTTGGTGGCTGAATGTGCCAGGTGGATGTGGTTTGTTTCACCTCAAACATATTTAAACAATGCACAGAAAAAATAATGTATTTAATTCAAAGAAGAAAAGTCAAATGTTTACTTCAAATTCTTGCAGGTATTTTCTAGATAATGGCAATCATGACTAATAAAATAAATATAGATAAACTCTGTTCAGTGAGGATTATATTTAGGAGTTTATCAGATTATTTTGACTATTTTCCTTAAAAAAAAAAAATTCTTTGGCCCTCCCTGGTGGCACAGCAGGTTAAAGCACAGCACTAAGAAGCTAAAGCCACTTCCGCATTAGTTCAATTCCCGCCTGCCCCGGAGAAGATCCACATGGCGTGGAAGACCTCTCCTGACCTGCCCGCTGCTCCCCTCAGCAGTGTACTTCGTTGATCTGCCTGTTCTGCTCCCTGCTCTGTCTCTGGTGAATCCTCTCACCCTCTGCATCTCTGGACTATACTCCTGTTCTACATGAATAAATAAATAAATCTTTAAACAAACAAACAAACAAACAAAATATTCTTTAGTGCATCCTACATGGGAAATAAGAATTATACTAGTGACTCAGAAGTGTAGCTTTATGCATGTCCACATTATTTGAGTCATGTAGTATTTATCACTGCTTTATTTCAGATGGCAAAAAAAAAAAATTCCTTTCAGTTAGTAGCTGAAATATATACCTATAGAAACAAGCCATTAGAAGATTTTTCTTGCCAAATCTCTAATAGATGCTCACTTACTGAGAAATATGCACACAGAAATATTTAAGAAAAATGCACTTTAATGAAGCTGCACTAATGATATTTACTTTGCTAATTGTGTACAGTGATCTAAACATGATATCAAGTCAAGTAGACTATTGGCCATGTAAACAAGCGTAGTACAGGTGTGTAGAGTTTTAGAATTAGATAGCAGACCCAATAAATTCAAAACATAAAAAAAAATATTGTAAATTACATTTCCCATTATAAGACAAATACAGTCACATTCCCAAAATACTTTATAGGAGTTCAAAAATTGCTTCCCAATCTCAATTACCAAAGACAACAAATGTAACCTTTTGGTGTATTTGCTGTTTTTCCTTTCTCATTCATCTGTTCAGCTGAAGATTACTGAGCACTTACTTAATGTAGGCTCTTTGAAAATAAAGATAGCTTGGGCAAGATTTCTGCTCTGAAGTAGCTTGTGATGCATCAGGGGAAGCAGGCTGTGGTGAGTCCTTCTAATAGAAGACAAGTGTAGTACTGGACTAGAGTGGTCCGGAGAGCTTACTGTTGACTCTATTGTCAGTTCTGGGAAGGCTTTTCCAAGTAAGTTGGGATAACAACATCAGTAGAAATCCATTAGCCCGAAGAGAGGGGGAAATACATTTAGAGGAAAGACATCTGCTAAGGTATGGGAGGGTTGCCCTAACTTTACAAGCCTGAAAATCACAAAGCATAACTGCAGGTGGGAGCATCACAGATGAGCTGGGAGTAGGTGGAGATGAGGAAAGCACATGAGTCAAATCCTGCTGGCAAGAAAGATTTTCAGGTAGGGAAGGGATTTATTTAGAATTTCATTTAAAAAATTAATCTTTAGGACTATGATTGGGTGAGTGAATAGCTTAGGAATGATAGACCTTAAGAATGAAAGGTTTGGTAAAGAGCCCGATATGCCAAGAAGATAAGCAAAACTTTGATAACTGATGTTTGGCTTACCTGAGTCTCTAGCAGTGTTTTTGTAGGGACTCTAAATAATGTGTTAGCACCATGTTTCTACCAAGTGTGCAAGAAAGTACACATGTTGAACTTCTATTAGTTATGAGTACATTCTCCTTATAATCTACTACCCCCCTCATTATGCTTCTGATAATGTTGGGTCGCATCTCATTGGCAAAATAATTTCAGTATTCACAGTTTATATATTTTTCTGCAAAATGGTTCTGAAATTGTGCAAGTTTTACACTTCATGTTGCAGATCCAGCCCCAAGGTGACATTGTAGTGATCCAGAAGTAACAGTTATTTTATTTTTTTACATAGAAGAACTGGGGTATAGGCCAGAGATACAGGGGTGAGAGGATTCACAGAAGACAGAGTGGGGAATAGAATAGATGGATCCACTGAAATACAGTGCTAAGAGGCACAGCAGGCAAGGCAGGAAAGGTCTGCTGAGCTATGTTAGTTCCCTGGCCTGGGTTCAAACTCAGGCTACAGTGTGAGACTTAACCCTTTAAATTAGGAGGCCCAAGAAGTAACAGTTCTTAAGTTGAGATAGTTCCTATCAAGATGAAGAAGAAAATGAAGTGCCAGATTAGGGAAGGAATCACTGGCTATGGTCAAGTAAGGAAAAGGAAACTGCCACGATTTCTCATGTCTATGACTTGATCAATTGTTGAAGCACTAATAGAAAAGAAAAAAAAAATGGTGAGGGCAAATCACTGTTGTAAATAATAGTTTATTGAACATCTTGATGTGTGTGTATGTTTTCCTGCTTTTGGATTTTCAAAGTGCACTTACTGTAAGACTGTGTAAGTATTTTAGTGGGTTTTGTTATCCATTACCAAATTGCTTTCCAGATAAATCGTGCCACTTTTCACTGCTACAGTTATTGGAGAAATGGATTTTTTTTTTGTCCATTGTCCTACTAGCACCAGGCATTATAATTTTAATTTTTCCAGACTAAATTATTGAGCAAAATCAGTATCTCCTTTTTATTTTATTCTAAGTGAGATAAATAGTATCCATTACTGTGAGCTTATTATTATAAGAACCTATTTTCCGAGCTTTTCCTGGTAGTGAGCTTTTCCTGGTAGTGATTTATGAAGTTTTAGGACATAGTTGTAAATTTTCTAGATAAACAGTTATGTTATATACTCTAAATGCATACATTGCATACATACATTAAGAAAACTAGAAATAGGTGAGACAAAAACAATTTTAAGTTAAATTGTTTTAAACCACATGTTGGCAAACTCCCTCTGATAAGGAACAGATTGTAAATATTTCAGGTTTTGTTGGGTAGGAAGCTACCTGAGACTATTATATATATACCTGAAGAGAGAAAGACTGTTCCATCATTAAAAAAAATATATATTTTCATTGTGGTAATGTTGCTTTACTATGTATGATATAGGGGTACATGTTCACACCCCATCAGATATTTGTCAACATACCTACCATCAAAGCACCTATATCCCACCACTATAATTTTTATTGACATAGTTCAAAATGTCAAAATGTCAGTAGTTGAATTGACTTTTCAATAGTACATGTATAAAAATGAGAACAATTTAATTATTCTTTTCTCAAGGGTGACAGTTCACTTATAGCTCAAAGTTAATGATCTTTATCATTAGGTTTGTTGTAAACAATCACTCATGGAACCATTCTTACTTCACAGTCCTCAAGCTACATTTGGGCCACCAGCTATACTGAGCTGACCCCTGTTTTAGACAATGACATCTATAAATCTTATTTTCATTAGTCTCAGAAAGTAATTTATCTTGAAGTAAGTTTCAGTTCTGTTGCATACTTTCTTTTAATGAATGGCAGTGTATAACTTGCAAAACGCTCACCAAAATGTATGTTTTGTGTGTGTGTGTGTAGGTTTTTCTGCACTGCTAGTGGCCTTTGGGGTATATCTAGGGTGCTGTCACTGTCACATTAAAGCATTTTGTCTACTAAGGATAAGGGAACAGGAAGCTAGATGAAGCAGGCCCAAATTTGTCTGCTTGTGTATGTATGGGATGACTTTGAATGTTCCCTGCTGTTGACTTTGAGTTGAGTCCCCTATAATTGTTTCTGTACATTTAACTTCTGCTTTTCCTAACTTTGGGAGTCCTTTTGCTTTAACTGTGCTGTTACTCAACAATGACAAAAAATTCTTAAATCTCCCTTACTTCCGTCACAAAGTTAGTGTCTTGAAATATTTTTTATAATTCACATTTTATTTGCTGGTAGTCTTTGTGTAAGGGCCACCCAGTTCCTACAGTTACAAGAAAGAGGAAGAAAGAAAAGAAACAAAATAGATAGGTAAGACAATTTAAAAAGCCAATAGATTGTCCATTTCACCTACTTGAGAAACTGGACCATTTATGTTGAATTTCAATTTGAATCTGATTCCTAAATCAAAGGCCATTTTTCCTTCAAATGTTTAATGAATAGTTTGGGAAATGTATTAAAACTTGGTAAGTTTAGTGATATTCATGATTATGATTAATTATAGGTTGATTTTCTTTAGAACTGATGATTATGTTAAAAGTTTATGTTTTATAGTTTTAGTCAATATGGGTGTAAAGAATTGATATAGTTCTAGTGTATAGTCAAAAATAATTAAAATACAATGGACTCAATATTAATACTTTTTTAAAATATGTAAGACTTTTCTATGCTAGTATAGAGACAGTTTAATGTTTTGTTTAATGGAGCAATACTCTATTTATACAAGGAACATAAGCTATGTGTACTTTTTAGAGATAATGTATTAATAACATAGTTTGTATGTTTCTGCAAGTCAGTACTGGAGAAAATGCCACCAAAATTAAATTTGGGGAGTACTTTTTCTCTTATTTATTCCCATAGGCACTTTGGAAAGTAAAGTTCCAAATACATCCTTTCACACTCCTTGTTGGTGACTGATTCAGTGCATTTCTCAGTCGTTATCTTTTTGTTTTAACTTCTGAAATATATGGCAATTCGTAAAAAGTGTTTAATTCCACATTTGTTTGTTTCATATCCAGAAGATCTTTGTTTTTCCAGAAAATTAATGCTAACAGCTTTTGTAAGTACAAGAACAACATTTATTCCAAACATTTTAAGTTTTTACTGAATTCCTCAATTATTGTTAATTACTAATTAGACTCAGTGTGTCTTAAAACTAAATTCTCTTAATAAATGTTTATAACCACAATTATTGACAAATATGATATTTGTTACTTGGAAAGATACTTGAAAAGGAATAAATTATTTCAGCAAAGACAAAAATAGACCTCAGACTCCCTCACGACTATATCCTCTTCTAGGCTTGGGGAGATGGTATAGACAGTGTGTTCAAATGGTCATTTATTTTTGTACAATTTGCAAAGTTAGCTATTTTAAATGCTATTTTTTTTTTATCAATACTCCCATTTCAGCCTCCCTCCAATGCTTCCTCTCTTGTGGCACCATTGGATTTGCCGGGGGAGAGGGACCCCAGAGAGGGAATCATACCAGGACTACAGTAATTCTGAATTAAGTGAAACATAGTTGTTTGCTTGCAAACACTCCCATGTATATTGAAGTTACTGATAATATTCCACTTTGCCAACTCACTGTGAGTGCAATGCATAGGTGAGGAGTCATATGTTACATTGTCCTTTGAACTTGTTCCACAGTGCTGACACTTGACACACGTGGGCAGAGGGGAGAATGGTGGTTTGAATCATACCACTAATCCATGGGAAACCTTTTGTCATTAGATGATACAATGTGTATCACTGCTGAGTTACAATAGAAGTTCTCTGCAGGAATGTAATGGCTCATGCAGTTTATACTGTTATTGTTGTATGATATATATATATATATATTATATATATATATATATTCCTTTTTGATAGATATTACTAAATAGCATTTCTAAGATTCCTGTGTTTTTAGAACACAAACTTGTTGCAGTAAAACAAGAAGCAGGGATTATCACTGTGAGTGTGCAATTCACATGTTTTCTAAATCCTAACTATGAATAGTTAACAATTTTTTTAAACATTAAACAAAGAGGAGATTGTCTATTTACAAAGAGATAGTCAAAGAATGTTCAGACAACAGCCATGGCTGAAAAAACACTATAGAGGTATGCCAGGGAGCAAATTAATATGAATAAAGTTTTTTTCCCATATGAGCATTTCCAAGTGGAAATCTTTTAGTTTGTTTCATTGTAAATTCAACTTCAACTTTCAACTTCAGGTAAATCTACATACTTTCATTTACAGTCTCTAAAACTTTTTAAACGTTGGGCCCCTCCAAAATTTGTACCTACTTACTGAAAATTCTGAGACTGTGAAGGTAAAGTTTACTTTAGTTTAACATAGAGCTTCTCATACACTTGTCATTCTTCATGCCTTTGGAGTTGCTTGCATGTCTATAATAGTAACCAGTTATTATTATTTAATGATAACTGGAACTTTTTTTTTTTAAAGATTTATTTATTTCTGCATACAGAACTGGGGTACAGGCCAGAGGCTCAGGGGTGGTGAGAGGCTTCACCAGAGACAGAGTGGGGAACAGAACAGGCAGATCGACGAAGTACACTGCTGAGGGGAGCAGTGGGCGGGTCAGGAGAGGTCTGCCACACCATGTGGTCACCTCCGGGGCAGGCGGGAATCAAACTCATGCGGAAGTGGCTTTAGATTCTCAGTGCTGTGCTTTAACCTGCTGCACCACCAGGGAGGGCCCGATAACTGGAACTTTTTTAATTGGACACTAAGTAATATACGTAAGTTATAGTTAAAAGAGATTTCTACCTTCTTAGGACCTTGAGATGATAAAGTCTTATTCTACAAAAGTTTTCTTATTGGTCAAAACTATTAAAAGCCCTTTATTGAATTAGGGATTTGATGTATGGAAATAATATTATACTCTATTTTATTATTTATCTAGACTTTTTTTTTCTGAATTAATTTGTCACCAAGGAAAAAAGCAAAGGGGGAAGAAACAAAGACTGGAAGGAAGGGAGGCAGAGATGGAAAGAGACGGGCAAGGAGGGAAAATCTCTGAATTTAGAAGACACTCATCAGGTTGGATTTAGTGGTCAGAGAGTCTCACAACAGGTGTCCCATTTCCTAACAGTGACCAGGACACAATTTTCTAAAGACACTCCCAGGAAGGTGGCAACTTATTTCTAAGGCTCTGTACACCTAAATCCTTCCAAATAGTATGTTTCAAATGTATGTAACTAATGCATTTGTTCTCCTATGAAGACATCTACCTGTGTGTTAAGTAATTCCTTGTTACAGGGTAGTACTTACATTGTTTCAAGGAGTCAAGCCCACCGTCTGCCTTTGGTGGACACACCTTACGATTTCATATTTTAGTTGTTAGCAAAAGTGCTGTCTCAAACGCCTGAGAGCTGGTCACTCTTTTTAGCTGTACCTGGAGATTTCAGTGCCATACCCACATAGTCAATCCCATTTTAGATTCATCCAGAGGTAACTCCATCATCCATCTGGTTATTTCTTGGTGTTTTGATGAGGACTTAAGATAGTGTCTGCTAGAGGAAACCCAAATGTACGCCTGTGTGGGTGTGTGTGACTCCTGTGTGGCACCCACAGGGTTAACCAGACTTGCCAGCATGAACAATGGAAATCGGGTAGCTCTAAATGAAATGAGCTGAATATTTCATTCAGCTACTCAGCTGCCTGCTCCAATTGCCTCCTTTACTAAAATAAGAGCTTAATCTAAAGTGACAACAACATCAGTTTCTATGTGCTCCAGTCACACTGAACATGACTTCCTTAACATAAACACTATTTACATGGACCGTCTGGATGTAGCAGGGAATCAGGAGCGTGCCCGGCTAAGGCACAGGGTACAATGAAGGACGAGGAGCAGGCAGCTGAGAATTAACACCAGCAAATGAAAGCCTGACCCTTAGAGGACATGTCCCTGATACATTTTAAAATGAGAGAGCATTGCACCAGTAACCTTCGCCTTTGCAAAGACTATGCCATTTAAAATAAAATAGCACCTTTTTAGTTTAGACACTTAACCAAATGCATTATGTCTGACCCATTTTCCAACTTACATGACACGAGAGGATGGATCCCTAGCTGCAATTATTAGAATCTTTCAAACAATTGCAACCAATAACCTCCCTCCTCAGACCCCTTCTCATAGCAGCCCACACGTCCAGATAAAGAGGGCATTTTGTTCTGTGAGGGAGGTCAGGCAGAGATGTCAGGGGAGTGGGAGAGAAGATCTGACCCTTGCACTGAAGGTCTTGATGTCGGCTCTAGCGGTACCAAGGAAATCCCTGTTTGAAAGTGATTTTTAGTGGGAGAGTTGTGGAAGATTAGAAGCAGGGGTGTAATAGGGCACCCGCCTGTCAGTGTCCGCAAAATAACACAAGTTACTTATTTTCACATGCCAGCATAGATAATGAGGGAGATAACCATCCTGGATATGCATTATGGAGGTTTATTTCCACAAGGAAGATGCTATTCGAGTCATTATTTTCACGTGTTACCTACCCTCAGGGAATTTTAGGATTCCTAAGATCTAGAGATATTTAATTTAATTCTATTGGAATTATTGGCAGCTAATATAATTCTGTGGCTTTTACCCAACTACATAAATAAGGCAAGTACAACACAGAGAACTTCTTCATATGTCTGAAGTCACACAGTGATTCAGGGCAATAGGGAAATGTATATATTTTGGTCAAATATTTCTGCATCTTTCAATTCATCATGAGTACCTTCATTTCTAAAATGAATCTCTTCTTAAAATTTCTCTCAGGTGAACCTTGTTGGAAGCTGATACTTTCCACTAACGTGTGACTTCTGGGCTTTAAAGGACCCAAGACCACTGACAAAACAGTAGCTCTTTTTTTAAACAGTTTTGTACTATCTAGCTCTTTTCTTTAAACAGTTTTGTACTCAACCTTCAAATCCAGTGCCCGAGTCAATATCCCTGCAGTCTTCATCCCTGCACAGTATATTTTAGTTACTTATGCATAGAAGAACTGGGGTACAGGACACAGGTACAGGGGATGAAAGCATTCACCAGAGACAGAGTAGCAAGCAGAACAGGCAGATCTATTGAAATACACTACTGAGGAGAGCAGTGAGCAGGACAGGAGAGGTCTGCTGTGCAAAATGGGTCAGTTCCCTGTCTGTGGATCAAACTCATGCTACAGTGGCTGATAATAACTTGATAGTGCTGAGACTCAACTCCTTGAGCCACCAGGAACGCCCCAAGTGCAATTTTAGATAAGCTATTTTTTTTAAGAATTATTTATTTATTTATGTATACACACTGGGGTACAGGCCAGAGGTGCAGGGTCGGTAAGCAGATTTACCAGAGACAGAGTAGGGAGCAGAACAGGCAGATCAACGAAGTACACTGTTGAGGGGACCAGCGGGCGAGACAGGAGAGGTCTGCTGTGCTATATGGGTCACCTCGGGGGGCTGGAGATCGAACTTGCATGGAAGCAGCTGCAGCGAGCTTGCAGTGCTGTGCTTTAACCCAATGTGTCACCAGGGAAGGCCCGATAAGCTTTTTTTCTAAGAAAGATATGTATGCCAGGAAGAAAATTGGGAGACTCATCAATACTTAGCAGGGTTTTTAGTTAGAATGCTCATTAGTTAACAGCCATTTACTGAAAATATATGAAATTATAAGTGAGGGGAAAATTGACTTTTGAAGCCCATCACCTAGTGAAGGGTTTAGAGTAACTTGAAATAAAAACTTTGGGTTTTTTGGAAAGCCAATAAGAATACCCTGAAATTATGCCATCTACTGTGTTTTCATCATCATTTTCAAAATAAATGAGAGAGATATGAAGATGAATTCACCCTTTTATTTATTTTCATTTTTGCTCACCACTTATTGAGCATTGAACATTTCTTCTAGAGACTATTCATGATGTGCTTCCCAAAGAATCATGTCTCTTCTCCCAGGATGCTGGGAAGATAACATAAATAGCAATCATACAACTTGATCTGTGCCATGACTGGATGGTAGCACATGCTTGTAGAGTAGAGGAAGGAGAGGTGGGAGCAAGCACACCTGACCTGGGATCTCCGTATGTGGCAAGGACTATCCTCTCTCTGGGAGTAGCCAGCTCTTCCCCTGGAGCTGAACAGTGTCAGCCAGGGAATGGGCTCTCAAGCCGGGGACTGAGGCCATCAGATGTGCTGGGGAAGCTGGTCTATGCTGTCGTGACTCTGACCTGTGCGTTAGTATCCCTCAGCTGTGACATATGGCTCTTTTCTTTCTCAACTGAGGATGGGTCATTTGGGATAGCACTGCACCCTGTCGCCTCTTAGCATGAAGGGAGTACCATTAACCAGAGAGGGTTTCTCTTATACGTGATGAAACCCACTTAGAAGAACTTAGAGTCTTTAATGAGAAAATGTCCGAAATAAACTTAGGTGGTGCACTGTCTCTTATTTTTTTTTCTGGTTTTCTTTGTCCTAGTTAAGAGTGGTCAGTATCTCAGTTCTAAACTATTGTAGATGACTAAGCCTCTCATCATTTTGTACTTTCCCAATACAGGATGTTTTAGGACTATTTTGCCTCCTTATTTTCCTGCAGGTACATATCAACCATTCCATGTACATTAACCATTAGATAGTTTTCCTTCTTTCTTTGCAATTTTCACTTTAAACTTCAGGAAAAGATGTCTGGTATATGCTACATTGTATGTGTTGGTCTTTGGTCTTTTCTTTGAGGATGTGGGGCAACATTTCTCTCTTTCTAGAATAGGAGATAATACTGTGTTATAACTTTTGTAAAGAACAAAAGTTTTGCCATTGGAAAATGTGACATTCCCACACTCAGTACGTGAAAAGAATCATGTTTTAAAGTATAAGCCAGTTTCATGATTTTGAACAAGTTTCTGTTTATCACTTGATATTTTTATAAAATGCTTTACACAGTTTAATTACTAACACAGGAACTAACTATAAACATCTCTTCAATGGATGTATTTATTTGGGAAAGAGTGAGGGTGGGTGTAGACTCCATGCAGGTGACCCTCAGCTTGTTTAGCCCCTAGGCCCTTGCCAACCCTTTCCGACGCTATCTGGTCATCATTCTGTGATCGCTGGCCATTGTGGTCTGTAACTGCATGCTGTTGGCAAGACCACCACCCAAAAAGTCAGCGTCGAGCTTTTGCAGCAGCTGTTGCTGCAGAAGGTAAATGCCGTGCAGATATTGATGAGCTAGCTCATTTGTTTAGTAGGCAGAATTTAGAATGGGGAACAGGATTTGTCGGTTAGCTGTCATCATCCATCAGCCCCAGGCTGCCCCTGGCAGTAGGTTTGCATTTTGCCAGCTTCTAATTTTGCATTATTTTTTTTCTTAGCTGCAATCTCCTTTTTTATTTATTATAATTGAGAAAGTGGTAGTTGAGGTAAGAGAAAAGAAATGCTCATGCCTCACATTTAAGATTGAAGACTCTTATATGCTGTCCTTCTCAGGTATCAGGGTATCCAGACTGGACCTGCTGCCTGGTTGTCTGATGATTGACACACTTTTGAATGAAGACCATGCTTTTGCTTTGGGGTCCTAATGTGCAGTTGCCTGGAGGACTTGCCAAAGCTGTTCTCAGTCCTACCAATTTGTCCCTATCTCCATCAACATTATAATTTATATTAGATTTCTTCTTTTCATGGTGTCATTCAATTCATTTAAAAATTATTATTTTTCTTCCCCAAGTGTGTCAATGATTATTATGGATGTCAAGAATATATAGGTGAACTAAAAAGAAAAAAGCCCCTGCTCTGAAAGTGCTTAGAATTTAGTAGTAAAGATAGAAAATAAGCAAATAAATATAGACTTTTTCAAAAAAGGGATAAAATCAAACAAAAGGAGTAAGATTGAGGTGTATATGTGGAAGGGCTTTTTTTTTTTTAAAGATTTATTTATGTATTCGTACAGAACTGGGGTACAGGCCAGAGATGCGGAGGGTGAGAGGATTCACCAGAGACAGAGGGGAAGCAGAACAGGCAGATCGACGAAGTACACTGCTGAGGGGAGCAGCGGGCGGGTCAGGAGAGGTCTGCCTCGCCATGTGGTCACCTCCAGGGCAGGCGGGGTTCGAACTCATGCGGAAGTGGCTTTTGTTTCTCAGTGCAGTGCTTTAACCCGCTGCGCCACCTGGGAGGGCCATGGAAGGGCTTTTTAATATCAAGTAGACAGGGAAAGTTCTACGAGGAAGTGACACCTGGGATCTGAGTAATGACAAAGGCACATGAAGATCTCTGTAGAAACTTTATGGCAAAAGTAATTATACCCTGAATTTGTATGCTTCTATAGCAGCAGATAGTCAGTGTAGTAAAGCAGATGTCTGGGAAATGAGGGTGGATGTCAGTGAATGAAGGGAATACCTGAATAAAGAATTAGTGAGTAGAGAGATGAAATTTAAAAAGTCAGGTCATTGGATTTTATTCTAAGTGATGTAAAGTTGATTATAATTAGGATGTTACCTTGTAAGAGGCACATTTTTTTAGAGAAGAGTTAATTTATTTATGCATACAGAGCTGGGGTATAGGCCAGAGGTGCAGAGATGTGAGAGGATTCACCAGAGACAGAGTGGGGAGCAGAACAGGCAGATCGACTGCTGAGGGAAGCAGCAGGTGGGTGAGGAGAGGTCTGCCGTGCCTCACCCACCTCTGGGGGGGATTGAACTTGTGCTGAAGTGGCCTTAGCTTCTTAGTGCTGTGCTTTAACCCACTGTGCCATCAGGGAGGGGCAAGAGGCATGTTTTCTAAAGAATATACTGGATACTGAGGAAGAGTAGATGGTAGGGAAATCAATCACTATAATTGATTCTTAAAGTGTATAGAATATAATTAATTATTAATTATAGTGATCTAGTGAGAACTGATTTTTGGCTTATACTAGAGTAATAGTGGTAGAAGCAATGAGAATTTATCACACAATGTATATTCACATTCTTCATGATGCTGGCTGATAGTTTAGTTGGGGAGAGGGAGGAAAAGGCAGAAAAGAGAATGATTAGGGTGATATTTAGATTTTTATTTCAATTACTGAGTGGTCTGAATGCCCATAATTAACTCATACATATTGGGAAAGTATGTATGATGTGGTAAAATGATTACTAATTGTTTTTGAAGAACCAATTATTAGTAAAATAATAAGTATTGAAGTAGTGTGTAGAAGAAAAGTGTCAGAGACTCAAGATGGTAACTGTTACCCTGACTTTAAAATGGGAGAAAAGTTTATGTTTTAAAAAAGCACATTATAAGAATTTAAGTAAAAAGTAATTCTAGATTATCAATATATCTTGTTATTACGTATATCATTTCTGTACACGTAGAAGGCCATGTTCATACAAAATTGACTTAATTTTTAATAAAGCCACCCATTGCCAGATGTCATCATTTATGAAATGTAGTTTTCTAACATATCATAAAATTCTGTGAAGTTAGAAAGGTAATTGGCTTGGTTGACAGTATGACAAGATAGATTAATAATTAAAGAACCATATCTAAAGGATTTGGATTAGCATTTAGATAACAACCTAAAGAGAGACCTATAGTTATGTTCATTTATTGGCTTATCCTCATTGTTGTTTTTATTAAGCACTTTGATAAAGGAACAGAAAATGTAATGGAACTAACACTTTAAGTAGCTTTATTTGCAAAGTCATAATAGGTACTTCAACCAATTTTATTTCACTTGGTGCCCAAGATACTAGTGATAGGCTCAAGGCTGACCAAATGCTAATGAGAAGAAATTTAGTAGTGTGAAAGTAAATTGACATGTAATTTCTAAATAAATTGGTCAGTTACAGCTATGGGGTATCTATACTGATAGCTCATTGTCAACAGATTCTCATTGATTTTATGCTTAATATAAGCTGACAGTGAAGTGACCGCTCAAACAAGAGTTAGTGACACCTTTCCAACATTAATAGGAGAAATATAATGTTCAAGGGGATAATCACTTGGTGAGATAATGTACTGGTCAGCTCACATGTCACTTATGAATAAAATAATTGAAACTATATTGACAATTTGATGTCTACAATTTATGAATTAGGGAAGTAAATAAATGAAAAACTTGTAGTTCACAGAAAGAGGATTGCTTAACCCGAAAAAGAGAATGCTGGAATAGAATCAAAAAAGGGTCAAAAATGTAATGAGCGATTGAACTTTGAGTCAGTCAGGGGTCAGGGTCTGGCAAGATACAGATGATGGATTTAAATTATTTGAGGAGAATTCACTAAAGGGATTAGTTATAAGTATAAAAACAGGGTTGCTAAAATCAATCTAGACTTCAGTAAGATAACACCTCACCAGGATGCCTATAGTAAAAAAGTTACATGCTAACAAATGTTGACTAGGATTTGAAGAAATTGGCACACTCATGTTCTGTGGTACAAATGTGAAATGGGCAGTTATTAGGAAAAAGAGTTTGATAGTTTTAAAATGTATATATCAAACCTCTTGAGTTACCATGTGATCCAGCACTTCCACTCCTTGGCTCAGGAGAGATGAAAGCACATGTTCACACTAAATCATGTACATTATGTTCATAGAAGAATTATTCATGATAGCCAAAATGTGAAGTAACTCAGATACTTATCAGCTAATGAGTGAATTCATAAAATATGGTATATCTGTGCAATGGAGATGTCCATGTGATATATTCATACAATGAAGTATTGATAAGTGCTTCAATGTGAATAAATCTTGAAAACATGATGCTCAGTGAAAGAAACCAGTCACAAGAAGACACATATGTGTGAGTCCACTTGTATGAAATGTCTAGAGAACCAGATCTATAGAGACAAAATAAATTAGCTCTTGGGGCTGTGAACAGCTTAGGGACTGGAAGAAATAGGAAGTGACTGTTGATGGGTGTGGGGTTTCTTTTTAAAGTGATGCAAATGTTCCAAAAATTGATCATGGTGATACACTCTGTGGCTGTATTAAAAAATCATTGACTTTAGCATATTAAATAGATGAATAGTGCTCGGTCAATAAAGCCATTATTAAAAAGAACCAACCAGAGGTTGCACAGTACTTTTGGGGATGATGATAATGCTGGGAGTTTCACCTTTTAGACTCAAAAGAATCAGGAGCAGTCTCCCCCAGACTGAGATCCTTGGCAAATAAGATGCTGCAAAATCCCTTATATTCTGACTCTTCTCTTCCTCTCTGACTTCTGGCTGATGCTTCCCTTTTCCAAAATCCCACTGCAAAATCCTGAGAACTGGAGTTTTGTGATGTGATTCATAGAAATCAGCATTCTCAGGCAACAGGACTGGATGTGAGCACATAAGGGGTTCTGAGTAGCTTCAGACCTGGGAGCTGCAGAAGAAAGTTAAAGAGGGACATGGTGCTTCAGAATGAAGTGAATTTTGATTTCTGGAAATAGAGTTGGAATGAACCTGAACTGGTGATAGCAAAATGACATAGAGGATTCTGGTTCTCAGTGCAGGATTGAATTAATTAACACTGAATGCTCCCTTGCAAGTCCAGGTCTCTGGCTCTGACTGCTGGCCTCTTGGCACCAGTTGTATTAGCATTTGGCCAGCTGTGGTTTTGGAAGTGCAAGGTTTGTTCTTTGACTAATGGAGCATAGAGTAGGTGCATTTTGATGAGGCTGAGAAAAGCGAAGGGAATATTATAAGTCTGGGGTATTAACCTTGATGTCATACTCACTGAACACAATTAATTGTACTCTAATGTGGTCAGAAGACAGTCTGAGGAGTTAAGTGAGAGAAGAAAAACTGAATCTTATCATCAAAGAAGATACAGAATTTGGAGAAATAAAATTGGGTTACTTAAAATGTTACTAGTTAGATCAACCTCACTTTCCTTTTTTTTTTTGCATTAAATGACTAAAAAAAATGGTACTTTAATATTCTCTGTGAGATGATTACTGTTGGTTTTCATGCCACATGGCACAGACCATGAGGAAGGTGTGTGCATGTCTTCTCTGCTGTTATGTTTCACAGGCCCTTTCTGGTCTTCCAGGGAAGTGATAGATCCCTGCGGCATCCAGTTCTGACTCTACCTTCCAGTTCTATATGACTCCTCCCTGCAGCAACAGGGTCCACAGTAGTGGTTGAAAGGGAGGCAGTTGTGGCAAGTTTACTCAAGTTGTGTGTTAGAGGGGATGCTGCGAACTACTTCATTCAATGGTTGTGGCCTACTTAAGTCAATGGCTTTAGAAAAGTATTTGATTAGGTTTATAGTTTTCTAAAATTGGTATTTTTACCTTGTGCCATGTTTTAGCTGCTACATTTAATCTATAGCAGCATAATCATTTACATGATCCTTTGCCAAAATACAGAAACAAAGATGCTCATTTACAACTGTGGACAATATCCAAATAAACCACTGATATGCCCTGCCAACTGAGATGGATGGGGAATTTGGAAGAAATGCTCAAGATTTTACAAGTGTACTTTTCTACTTATCTTAATTTACATCTGGACATTCAGCTGTACTTCCTCTATACTTGATGATAAACTTTTTTGATTTTTAGAAATTTTCTTAAAGTTCTCCCTGCAATATTTTTCAACAGCAGTTTTTACTGTTTACTAAAGGGCGGTAGTTTTAGATTACTTGTCCTTTATTTCTTCAAGTTCTATTTTACGTTTTATTAACTTACAATTCACATCCACTTCCTTGTAAACGATGGCCTCAGCATTGTAGAGGATAGTCAGTTAGGCATTTCCCAGGTACAACTGAGACGGCAACTTTCTCAGTTGTTCGCATTCTATGAATTTATGAATACTGTTTTATTCTTCACTGATGCTTTTAGTTTCACAATGGAGACAAAAGTTATCTTTTTGCAGGTTGTTTTCCATGAGATACCTGGCTTTCGCGTGTGAAATATGTATGACACAAGGTTAATTCTAGGGCTGTTATTTAATACATGTACAATAAAACGATGGGGCTGTTATGTAGTATTGTGTAATACCCAGCATCCAGCACATAGTAGGGTTTCATGAAAGGCAGCTGTACTGATGGTAGTGATGGCAATGATTATGACAGCGATGGTGATATGACTGTAAAGTGGTAGATGATTGTCAAAGTTAATTTTATATAATGATTGGGAGGAAAGTCAGGTAATTTAGTCATTATGTTAAAATGATTCATCTTTTAAATTTATTATTTGAATTCCACATAAATCTTAAAGATAAGACATGAACTTGAAATGTACTCAGCTTGAGATCTCATCAACAGAGCCTCAGGAACATGAGTGTTTCCTTGCTATTCCTGGAAAAATATGAGACAGACATATTTAGGGATGGTAATATGTATTTGTTTTTGTGGATTATCTAAACTCTAGTCATATATCAAGTCAGACCACCAAACATGTGCTTTGACAGTATAAGTTCAGCTGCCTATGATTTATTAGAAGATGATGAGCTTTAAGTAATTGGCTCTATTAAAACCAAATGGCCCTATAAAGATTTCTGTACTCTGTACTTTTTAAAAGACTGTTATTGAAGACACTGCAAATTCTGTCATGTCCTTTAAATACTCTTTCTTTTCTTTCTTTTTTTTTTTTAATTCAAACAGCTGCTTTAATGGTCAGAGCTGGGAAAAATTTTGTTTGAGAGTATGAATTTCTTTTACCTTGTAACCAATCATTTGAACTCCGTGTACATCTCCAACTCCATGTGGCACACAGAAAAGTGATCTTGGGGTGCCCCTTAACCCTGCTTCCCTGCAAGTCTTTCCTGGCCCAGTTCAAGGTTAATCCTGTCTTCCCATTGCTCAGATCCCAAATCTTTCATCATTCTTGACTCTCTTCATTTGTACTTCATGCAGTCCACAACACTGTCAGCACTGCCATCAAGATACTTCCAGGATGTGATCGCATCTTCTTATCTGCCAGGCAGGTCCAAGCCATCATCATTTCAGCTTATGGCTGTAGTCTCTTCACTGGCCTCTGCCTTTGTTCCCATCAGTCTTTTTTCATCTAGCAGCCAGAGTGAGGCTTAAAGTATAAGCCAGATTAGTTTGGTCTCATCCTTCTCTCTCAGGACCTGCCAATGGCTTTTTCCCTCAGAGGGATCCTAACTAAGGACCTGAGGTCGTGCTCCATCCTCTTTGACTCCTTTCTTCACTCTTCTCCCCTCAGTCTTTCCACTGCAGCAGTGCCCTGCCCTTTGTAGGACCTTAGATTCTCCTTTTAGCTTCCCTCTTCCCCATTACTCTTGGTCCCATTCCAGTCCTTTTTGTACTCTTGACTCAAAAGTGTTATCTTCACAGTAAGACACTTCCTTCCACTCTATCTGAAGTTTCATTGTGCCATCCCCAAAATGCTTTCTAACCTCCCTATGTTTTTTTTTTCCTCTTTACCCCTTCCCTAACTAACAGAGTGTATATCTGCTCATTTATCTTGTTTATTTTGTCTGCCTAAGTAGAATATTAGCTGCACGAGGGTAAGGAACCTGGGTTTTATTTACTGCTCTCTCTTGAGTCCAAGACAGTTCCTGGCAAATGGAGACATTCAATAAATATATGTTGAATAAATGAATAATTCAAGGTTGGTTTTGGCTCGTGTTCTATATTTATGACTAGAGAATGCATAAATAATGCACATTGTTTTCTTCTTGAGTTCCTTGTAGGCAGTTATGGGGTTAAAGTCAAATTTGTACTAAATTATTTTTTCATTCCTCTTCTGAATGTAATCGTCTGCTATGTTAACATCTATATATCTTTATTAATTAAGGACAAGCCTTTAGAATTTATTTATTCACCAGTTATTTAACCCCAAACTGTGCAGGTCACTGTATGACATGCTTAAGGGACACTAACGACCTTTTTTTTTTTTTTAAAGATTTATTTATTTATTCATCAGAACTGGGGTACAGGCCAGAGATGCGGAGGGTGAGAGGATTCACCAGAGAAAGAGTGGGAAGCAGAACAGGCTGACCGACAAAGTACACTGCTGAGGGGAGCAGCGGGCGGGTCAGGAGAGGTCTGCCGCGCCATGTGGTCACCTCCCGGGCAGCGGGAATCGAACTCATGCAGAAGTGGCTTTAGCTTCTTAGTGCAGTGCTCCAACCCGCTGTGCCACTAGGGAGGGCCCACTAACGACCTTTTTAAAGAACTTTCCAATTTGGTAATGAAGGCAAGACTAGCAAAACACTTATATGGAAGGACTGTTTTCAAATATGAGACATCTGTCTGAAGGGGTCTTCATAAAATACGCAAGAGATTTTTTAGAAAATTATGGTCTCATCCCATATACTGACTATTGGGATAGTAGACTTGCGAATTTTAAAAAGAGAGATTTCCCAAGTGAACTCATTAACCCACTCAACCACCATTAAGAATCATTGACTTAAGGAACAGTCAAGTGTGTATCTGTTGTGTTTGCACACAAACAAACACACCAGCTACCCTAATATCAGGGACTACCTGCTCACCATGATATAAAGTTCTCTAATTTCAAGAAACAATGTACCAACAGTAGCAACTCTGGGAGAGTCCTATTAAAATAAGCATGCATATTTCTTTATTTCATGATATTTGTTTCTCCTTTATGAACCAGGGGGTTTGAGTTGCTTGTTTGTTTTGGGTTTTTAGTTTTTTCAATGAGTAATGTCACCACCAGCAGAGTCTGGCTTTACTTGGCCCTGTGGTCCTGACTGCCTTTCTGCCATTTGTAGTTGAGTGGCCATTTATGAGTTTCCCAAGGTATGGTTCTTACACCAGCCCAGCCTGCCTTCTTCAGGTGGACAGCTCTTGTGTGTTCTGTTTGCAGTTATCATTAGTTGCATGAACCAGTCATTCACCCTCTTGCTTTCCCCCATGTTCATGCCCTTCTGCCCCATGGATGCTTTGCTTATTTAAAGTTTTGGTGGAAATTTCAGGGGCTTTTCTTTCTGGTTAGTTGCCTATTACTGCACAAATACAAACCTTGTATTTCTCTTCTTCATCTTTACATTTGGATAAAACTGGACATATAAAGTGTGTGGTAAGTTATTTGATATTGTCATTATTATTTTGACCTCAGCCATTAGATTCTTTGGTTTTTCTTGGTTTACTCTCTCTTGCATACTTCTTTCCTTTTTAAACATGTCAAGAGCATAAGACAATTAAAAGTACTTGCCCTTGTAGGTAAAAGCACCATGAGACTCAGTTTGGGGAAGGGGTTTATCTCTAGGTTCTGTGAGCTAGAGGCACACTAATTTAGTAGTACTGGAACCAAATGGGTTGAAAATCCTTGTTTTCCCACCAGATGGGTTATTTTAAAATATCACAAAACTTCTGAGGTTATTTACATTACAAATGTGCTTCTTCGCACACATCAAGAATTGAGTACCGTGTTTTGACAGTAACTCCTTTATGAAATTATATGTTGCGCAAGTGGAGTAAAATTCAAGTCATTCTCAAGGGAGCAGGCTTATGAATCTGGATGAGGTCACACCTCTTTAAAGATGCAGTTTGATAATCCGACATCAAAACAAAGGAATTCTGTTAATCCTCTCACAAAAGTGCAAATTGCTAATCAGATCCCTGGGCTGGGCTGGCAGCTTGGTAAACAATATGAGCTTGGCAGAAGAGCAGCTTCGGGTGGATAGATAGCTGAGAAGCTTGGGGTACCAACTTTGCTCCTGTGTTAGCCCAGTTGGGCCTGTTGTTTCGAAACAATTCCGTCCGTCAATGGAGGTGGTTCTCGCTGTCATTGTGTTCTGGTGCTTTTCTCCTTCCATGTTAATGACGATGCAAATCAATCTTCCTGTCTTTCATTTCACTTCACTGCTGTGTAGGCTACTATGTCCCTATATTCTTTTCACTTGGATGCATGTGTCTTTTGAATTTTCATTACACATTCCTCTACAAGCCCAGAGGGTTTTCCTTCCTTCCCATAAATAGTGTGGTGGTATTTGAAAAAGGAAGGATAAATCCTAACCCAACTGAAAAAAGAATCTTCTTCTGGAAGGTGTAATAGTTAGGATTCTTTTTTTGTAAGTGATAAAACTTGGTTGGAGGCAGCTTAAGGGAACAAAGCTGGTATCTGATGGGTAATGGAATACAAAGATAGGCAAGAAAGTCCATGGGTTTTAAGAGCCTGCCCTGTCAGCTCCTGTCTACCATTCACTGTGGCCGAAGACTTGACCCTTTGTTGCTGCAGTAGTGATTCTTCCGTCTGGGAGGAAATGTCACCATTGACTGCACTGGAGGTATATAGCTGGCTGCTTCAATAAAACACCTACTTCAATAAAACATCTCAGGGAAGTACTCTGATTGGCTCTACTCAGGTCAGGTGCTGGTCCTGGACTTTTTCCCCCTGTGTGGATAACCTCACATTTGTCAGAGTCAAAGGTGCTCGCTCTTGGCCTTATGCTGTCTTCTTCGGACTTACTGAAATATGTTACAGGTCTGAAAAAATCCCAAGCCTGATGACAATGCTGGCAGGTCGAATTTGTTTGCACCTTTCAGCACTATTTTCCTCACTCTGTCTCTATTTGACCATCTCGGTATTTCCCGCTTTCACCCAAACATGACAAAGAGTTCATCTGAAAGTGAAAATTACAACTTTTTCATTCTAAAAAAGGGTGTTCATTAAGAGAATGCACTATTTTGAATACTTCCAGCTAGCTGCATGTCTCCTATGAAGAGTGTGTTTGTAAATTATCTGGGTGCTCTGTGTGTGCTGTGAAAGAGTGAAAATTATAGTTTGGGCTGTGGAGCCTTCTGCAATAGGTGAGAGCTGCGTGCTTTCCTCACAGTGCAGCTCGGGCTGCAGTCACAGCCACGCCATTGAGCAGGGCAGAGCTACATCTGAAAGTGGAGACACACATCAAATGTGGAGTTTGGGGTTGAGGCTGCCCCGGTGGGGCCGTGTAACCCACAGCCAAAGCTTCTGAATAAGAGCACTGTCTTTTTAAAAGCAATAGGGGGTGAGGATTGAGGGAGTGCGCACAGCGGTAAGTATAACACAGCTGTGCTCTGTTTATGCTTCGGCTACAATAAAAAAGCTATAAAATGTGAGATGTCATAGCTCCACTTTGCTTTATTTATACTATTTCCTCTGAGCTCTGTCACACTGCACATTCATCTGCTAAGTTGCAGCAAGAATGGAGATTAAAATATCACAGCTCAAAATAGGAGTCAAGCGGAAGGAGATTCATCATAGCCCTATTAAAAATATGTAAATATGGGAATGAAGTCATTTTAAAGCTATACAGCGCTCCTCTTTATGAGTAAAGATCCCTTGAGCATGTGGCAAGTAGGGCTATGCAAAGGACAGAAGTAGGGGGACTTGTTTGCCATCTCTTCCACCCATGGAAATCCTTTTAAGATTATAGCCTGTTTGAATTGCAAATTATCCGTGTTTTCTTATAATCAGGTCTAAGTTAATAATAGAAGGAAATCTGATGCAAAGCAACAAAAGATTTGATAATTAGAGGTTATATGTTGTTCACTTGGGTAGAATTATTAATATGTGAAATCATTTTGACTTTAGTAATTAATGAAATTGAGGTCTCTTCAGAAGTATCCAAGAAAGAAACTGTGGCTTGGTGACATGGTCTGGCTTTTCCAAACTCATGTTACTAGTGGTCAAGCTAAGATTGGAAACTGGGGCTCCTTTTTAAAATTTGGCTAGGTTGTTACTTCTTTTAGCATTTCCTATATCTCTACTTCTGACAAAAATGTGCTCTCTGCTATCTATATGGTGTGCTTGAGACTGCTAAGGAATTACATTTTTAGATGGAAGTCTGAACATCTCAGTGGCATCTACAAATCTTTTATATTCTCTTCTGGGTGCCATTCAGTGACTGTGTGTGGGTGCTTTGTCTTCTTACTTTCCAAATGTGCTTTCAGAATAATAATCATAACTAACACTTATTAAGTTCATACTGGCTCCCTGGGATGGTTCTGTATGTTTTTATATGTGTGATTATTTTGATTTTTCCCAACAACCCTATAACAGCTCAACCCATTAGACATTATTCTTTATATTTTACAGATGTAGAAACTGAGGCAGGAGATACACAGCTGGTAAGTGAGTAGAGGAGTTCACCCTGAGCCTTTCCTTCCCACCACCGTTGTCTTTCTAAAAGGATGGAGAGACTGCAAATGTCACTGGACTGGGAAGGTGCAGTTCTTGGGCCTAACAGTTCCTGGATTGCAGAAACTGTTCTGCCACTGTCCTAGTAAGTTAGTTTTCCTCACTTGAACAGTGAGAAGAACCTGTACTGATGCCCTTCTGGTTCCAACTTTGCATGTGTCTATACCACTCTCATGAAAACTAATTTTTGAACAATATTTTTTTCTGCATTTTTATTTAAGGTGAGTTTCAGAAATGGCTAGGTTAATTAAACATTCTAATATACACTGCTTTTACAATTTTTTTGGTCATGCACTTTTCATTGTTTCAGTAGTTTTTTTTTTTAACTACAATTAATACGATTATCATAGTTCAATAAAGATGTGCTAGCTCTGTGAGCTCAAGCACATTTCTTAATCTCCCTCTGCCAGCTTTCTCATCAGTAAGCATATATAACAAAAGTACCTATCCCCTAGAGGTGTGAGAATAAAGACTGACATCATATGTAAAGCACTCAGCCTGTGCCTATCACAGTGTTTGATGATGATTTCTGTTGATGGCTCAGATGTCTTCCAACACCCCTGTCTCTTCCTCCTATTCTCTAATTCTCCCTCTGTGGTTGGCAAGACAGTTTTTTTTTTTTTTTTCTGTAGAAGACTTACAGGTGTGACCTGTGGTGTTCAGTAGAATGCCAGTTTCTATGAAGTCATCACAGAGAATTTGTTCAAGTTCTAGAAATGTGCAAGATGCACCACCCTGAACATCTTAAGAGTTTAAATTAGGCACTTTGCCATAGAATCTCAGATTGATATAAATTTAAGATTTGAGGTCATATGTCTTCTTGGCAGACTTCAGAAGAAGACGGGAAAATATGTGTCAGGCTGGCAGGGGAGTGCAAGTGGTCATCTTTCTTAATGAGTCTTAGGAAATTGATGTCTTGGTTCCTTTTGTGGCTTGAGTAAGGTAGCATGTAATTTTCAATAGTGTGCAAAGCAAGTACCTGATATGCTTAGAAAAGCTGTAATTTACAAAGGAAAAATAATTTTTATAGTGATTTAAATAGGGAAATAGCCTAGTTAACATGGCACTAATTTTAGGAACCCATCAAATAGGACCGGAATGTATCCTCTTCTACTCCAATAATCTATGAAAGTGGTGCTATTCCCATAGTATATTCTGACTTGTGAGTCTCTACCCTGTTGTACAGATTGAAAGGCAATCAAGAGTGATCGCAAAGTAACACAAAATAACTCAGTTTCAAATCATCTCTTCTGTTTGTTTCTCTACTTTCCTATCCAGGTCTGGAGTTGGGAGGTGTGGGGTGAGGAGGTGCCTTGGGTGTTAAATGAAAGGAAATGTCCCTATCAGGTGGCAGCCTGTCCTTAGAGCAGCCTGGGAGGGTGCCTGCCTACGTGCCTCACAAACCTTTCCATCCTGTTGGTTCTGCCCTGGCCCCACTGAAGAAACCACACTGGAGGATGGTTTGTATA
This sequence comes from Condylura cristata, assembly GCF_000260355.1. Classification (NCBI taxonomy): domain Eukaryota; kingdom Metazoa; phylum Chordata; class Mammalia; order Eulipotyphla; family Talpidae; genus Condylura; species Condylura cristata. The sequence goes on from NW_004567137.1 coordinate 5,030,978, forward strand.
TCATTGTGTCCAGTGAGGGAGTTATCATCATGTGTCTTGTGGGGAAGGTGCTGCCTTATGTATATCCACACTGGCCCTGCAATTGCCCTCAGTCTCCTTCCTGGCTTCTGCCCTCTGGTAATGTCTGCCCATGAAGGACTTTGTTCCTGGCTAAATCATTGTTCCCACACAGATTTTGAGCCAGAGTGGCAGCTGCTGACCTACCACTGCCTTGAGCTTGAATGCACCTCTTTTTTTTTTCACTCAAGTTGCTTGCCCTGGCCCATGGTTTTAAATCCAGGCATCTTCTTTCACCAGTGCTTTCTTCTCTCACCTGTTTAGAAGAGTAAAGATTAAAATCATGGATTTCCTGAAAGGCATCCTCTCCCCAGGAAGTACTGTCCATGAAAACAGACTGTCATCTCACAGACCCTTGGATTTCTTTTAGCCAGTGGATGTCTTCCTGCCCCAACTCCATCCAGGTTAAACGCCAAGACAAGGAGAAAGCCTAGTCTACCCCCTGACCTCCCCAAGCTTCTCTCCTTGCCCTGCCTTTATTCCTCTCCTGCTTAGGTTCCTGAACATTTTCATATTCATCCTGGTTAGGATGTACATTATGCTTTTCCTTTTTTTCACAGGGAATTTTTTAGGAAATCTTTAAACTGCTGTTGACTTAAACTGAGGTGACAAATGGCCTCATTGCTATAGATGGTAGCTAATATCTAACCAGTATACTATTGGGTTTTTGGAAAAGTCATGCCATGTCTTTTTTCTTTGGAAAACATAGATGCACCATGACTTTTTAAACAACCCAATGCATTGCCTACCCTGGATCACACACCAGGGACTGGTGATTGAGCTGGAGGGTATGCAAGTAGGAAGTGGTTGTCATCACAGGTGGGATAGCACAGATTACTTCATGGGGCTTGTTTCTGTCTCCCAACCTAGTTCCTGCTCCCAGCTTCATGTAAGAGAACTTACTCATTCATAATCTCTTACAGACGCTGGAAATTTGGGGTGGCCATACTTCCTGAATTCTGCTTATGACATGTAATACAGAGTGGTAAATTTTACTATATAATTAGACCCAATATTTTATTAGAGCCCAGAGAATTGGTGCCTCATTTAGGAGGATCAAAGATTGATTCTCTGGGGAGAGTCTGGGAATTCTTCAATGTGGGGATTAAAGATTAATCATAGTCTTCTAATCAAATAAGATGGGAAGAGTATTTTTGAGAGAGCAGGACCTTGCCAGTCATGTGTATCATTATCATCCCTATCACCTACAGAATGTGTCATATTGTACACACTTAGATATTTAGTGCATCACTAGATGAATATCTTTAAAACATAGAAATGGGGCCCTTCCTGGTGGAACAGCGGGTTAAGGCGCAGTATTGCAAGCTGGCCGTGGCCGCCTCAGTGCCAGTTTGATTCCCCCACCCTGGAGGTGATCCACATGGTGCAGCAGACCTCTCCTGACCCGCCTGCTTCTCCCTTCAACAGTGTATTTCATCAATCTGCCTGTTCTGCTCCTCACTGTCTCTGGTGAGGCCTCTTACCACCTTTGTACCTCTGGTATGCACCCAGTTCTGTATGAATAAATAAATAAATCTTTCAAAAAAAAACATAGAAATCGGTAATTTTACAGGTGAATAACATAAGACTTGTGTTTTTAAAAAATAGTGCAGTAATAGTAAATGGGGAAAAAAAGAAACAGGAAACAACTGTGCCAGCATGTTTATGAATACTCCTGTGAGAGAGTTTTAAGTGACCTCTTTCCAGATAAGTAGATATTCTGTGTACTCTGCACAGAACTTAAAGGACTTGCCCACCAACTACTAAAGAAGACATAACCACTGCCTACTCTTACCTTTAAAAATGGCACAAGAAAATTTGGAGATAATTCCCATCATTGTTAAGAGTTACCTTTATAATGCCTTTCACAGAGGAACTGGAGAACTGAATTTTCCAATTTTTCTATTGCATAGGCAATTAATACTTTTTTTTAACTTAGTTCATATGCCTGCTATAACAAAATACTATATATTAAGTTGTTTATATATCACAAAAATTTCTCATAGTTCTGTAGACTTGGAAGTCCACAATCAAGGTGCCAACACATTCTTTGTCTGGGGCAAACTTGTTTTCTAGACGGCAGTCTTTTTGGTGAAACCTCACATGACACAAACTGTTAGGTATCTTTATAACAGCACTAGTCTCATTCATGAAGGCTCCACTGTTAAGAGCTAAGCACCCAAAATATGCTACTAATATCACCATGTTCATCATTAGGTTGAAATGTGAAATTCTGCAGGGCACTTATCTTCTGTCTGTGTATGTATACACACACACACACACACATACTATTATATTTTGTTGTTGTTAATTTCTCTTTCGGTACAGGACCAGGGTTTTTCATTATCAATAGTAGCAACCTGGGGTCTGTATGGTTAATAAAGCTTAGCACATGGTAATACTTGTTTTCAGAGTCAAAGGCTGAAGAGAGTTCATAGGACCTATGCAGAATTTTCACTCCTTAGTGGCTTAAACAATGCCTATTTTATTTTCTCATAGTCCTTACTTATCCAGTATGACTTGGCTGAATTATATGTTCAATGATTGTAAGGTAGGCTGAATTCTTGTATGTTAGCTATGGGAAAGTCTGCTTCCAAACTAATTTTTTTTTTTTAAAGATTAATTTATGCATTGGGGTACAGGCCAGAATTGCAGGTGTGGCAATGAAGGATTCACCAGAGACAGAGTAGTGAGCAGAAAAAGCAGATATACTGAAATACACTGCAGGGGGGAGCCGCAGACGGGACAGGAGAGATCTGCTGCACCGTGTGTGTGAGCTCCCTGACTAGGGAATCAAACTCATGCTGCAGTGGCTGGCATTAGTTAGTTTGATAGTGCTGAGACTTAATCCCCTGTGCCAGTGGAGAGGCCCGCAAACTCATTCTTGTTGGTGGAATTCAACTCTTGGGTGTCAAATTTTTTTTTTCATTTCAAAACTCCATCTTCCTCTGTCTTTAACCTCTACACCATGATTTAAGGGTTTACCAGATTATCTTTTTTAAAATAAATTGTGTTATATAACATTGATGTTAGTAAAACTGATCATATTCGCATTTATGAGGACTATGCCGAGTATGTCCAACGGTAGAAGTTTTGGAGGCCATTTTTTTTAAAAAAAGATTTATTTATTTATTTGTACAGAACTGGGGTACAGGCCAGAGATGCGGAGGGTGAGAGGGTTCACCAGAGACAGAGCGGGAAGCAGAACAGGCAGATCGACGAAGTACACTGCTGAGGGGAGCAGCGGGTGGGTCAGGAGAGGTCTGCCTCGCCATGTGGTCGCCTCCGGGGCAGGCGGGAATGGAACTCATGCAGAAGTGGCTTTAGTTTCTTAGTGCAGTGCTTTAACCCGCTGCGCCACCAGGGAGGGCCTGGAGGCCATTTTTAACTTCTACCTACCAAACTGTAAAAGCTTTTGTTTTCTTTCTGTAGCAAGGTTATAAACAGCCTTTTTATAGTACACGGTAAACCCCTTAGGAAAAGCAAAAGAAGTATATGATTTAATTTTTTTGTTTGAAAATCAAGGTATCTCTTAATGAAGTTAATTTTTTAACATCCTGCTTTGACAGATTTGCTATAACTATGTAGAAATTTTTCTTGTGTATGATTCATTCATTTCTAAATATCAATACCATTCATATTACCAAACAATATCTCAGGGAGTGTTGGTTATTTTTGGGTAAGGAAAAGTAAAATAATGGCAACAGTCTGCATAAACATCATCACTACAAAGTGACTTTTACTAGTGACTTTGCTAAGTTCATTTGGGTGAGAAAGTAAGATAGCTTTTAAGGCATTGGGTTTTCTAGATTTAAAGAATAAAAGCTGAGCCAATTATACAACTAGTCAGCTTCAAAGTTAGAGGAAGCCAATTCTCCCTTCGAGACCACTTTTACTTCTGACATCAATTGCAAGTTTGACAATTTACTAGAAGTACTCATACAACTCACTGAAAGCTGTTATACTCATGGTTACAGTTTATTTTAGGGAATGGATAGAACTTAAAAATAGCCAAGGGCTAAGTATAAGGCTGAATCTGAGTTTGAATTTGGAAGAACTAACCACAAAGCTCCCATTATCCTCTCTTTAAGAACTCGGAAGGTAGTATGTTTTTGGCACTAATACGGACAGTATACAAGGAGCACTGCCAATTAGAGAAACTCACTTGAGCCTATGAGGTCCAAAAATTTAGTGTGAATTAATCACATACCACCATGCACCTCATCATTAGTTTCCAGCTCTACCCACCCCCTCATGTCATTTTTGGGCTGATACTTTTATATTCCAGTTCCTCTGGGGGCAAAATTGATACTGCATGGTCAAACTTCCCATCACATTACATTGTTAGTTTGTCTTGTGACTACAGCTCTCAGGCAAACAAAGACATTCCTATCAGGAATAACATTTGTAGGGCCTTGAGGTGATTTCCCACTAGCCAAGGCAAAGGTTAATCTGCTCCATGGATAATGTTAACTCTTCATTATACAGAACAGGGGGAAGGAAAAGAGGAATGAGTGAAGATAGTATTTATTACTTATTGAGGACATGCAATATGTCAGTTGCGGTGCTAAAGACTACTTCCTGTAATTCTTCCAACATTATTAACAGGAAATCAAATTATCTTTGTTTCAAAGACAAGCTGAGATTCTGAGAGATTGACTCCAAGACTGTGTTTATAGTAAATAATGGAATCAGGTTTTGTGTCTATATCACAGAAATACATGATCTCAAACATTTCACTTTTGGTTGCCACGTGTATCATCATAAGTATTTAGAAGCAATTACCCTTGAGAGTTGAGTTTTCATATAAGTTGTCATTCAGACTTATAACAATGTGAAATTACTATATTAATATAGGATATACAGGGATATGATTGATATATAGAATGCTTCCAAATGGAATCCAGTCAGAACTATATCATTTAATTAATTCAAATACACTTACGGGGTGTGCATTGTACATTGAATCCCAGGTGCTGTGCTGGCTACCAGTGACCCGAAGATGATGATAGATAGATTCCTGCCCACAAGGAGCTAGCACACTAGTGAGGTATGTAAAATGTCTACTTTACTTTTTATTTTGTTTTGTTATAAGAAAACATAGTAAAATATGTAAGAACTTTGTAATTTTTATACAATTTTTGCAAACAATTAGAACAAAAATTTTTGGACTGGCTGAGCTCCTTCAAAAAGAAAGCTGATAATTTGAAGATTGTTGTTCATATAATCAAGTCAAATAAACTCTGGTTAAATCTTTTATAGGTTCTGTAAAAAACAGAGTAGATTCAAAGAATTAAGACTACTCTTAAAAAAGAGAAACCACTGAGATTTGCATATATTTTTTACTCACAGCAGTAAAGGATGGCAAGTGAAGGGGCCATGGAAATGCCCAGAGTAGCTCACATACAGACCAGTGTGCATCTGTTGGCACATTCATAACATTACTCTTCTGGTTTTTATCAGTTATTTTAGGGATTAATGTTATCTTTCCGTTTTTCTTACTTCACTGACATCTCTAATTGAGTGAAATCTATATTGGGATAAAATAAGGCTCCTTTAATTACTGTAAAATTTTGGAAAATATTTATCTTATGTAAGTAATTTTATTGAAGTTACAGCTAATAGTCTGTGGTTGTCATAAACTGTTATAGACAGTGTGTCTGTGTTAATTGATCATTGTAAATGCAGTAAATATAAATAAGAAATTTTGTCTTCTAATGATGCTTTATAGCTCTTTCAGCTTAATATAAAGAAATAGAATTAGAAAATAAAATAATCAATTTAAGTTGAACTTGATATCCAGTAACTCATACCAGTGCTCCACAATTTCAACAACAATATATCTAGATATATTTGATAATTATACTTATATGCACTCAATATTACACATTATAACTGCTGAGAATGCAGTCATCTGAGCAAACCAGGAAAGAAGATGTTGCTTTTCTTGGCAATATGATTTTAATTTTTAAAAGCATTTAATTTTATAATCCATATCCATCATCTTTGCATAGATAAATATTGTGGCAATTTTTTTGAATGAAGTTTTTGGTTTCCTAAAGAAATTATGAGTACACTATAAATTTACAAATGAAAGGCAATTCATCAGAGTTATAAATATGAGTGGTTCTTTTGCTGATGTCCATGTAAACTTAAAGTGGTTTAATGTCTATCAGCGTGTGTATATAGTTAACATAACAGAAGTGTATAGATATTGTCATACTTATGTGGTGTCATAACATTGGCAAAGTGGTGAGTACAAAATGAAATGTTTTTGAATAGCCTGGCATTTACTTGAATTACTACTGGTGATAGAACATAAATCAACCTTAATGATGACTATTCTAAAGATGTTTATTAATCTATTCATTAAATCTAAAATGCTCACTCTTGGCATTTATAGAGACAGTTCAAAGGAAGTGGCAAGTACTTCTAAAACCCAGTAGTTACTTCTCAGGTCCCCGTAATTATGTCAAGTGAGCCTGGTTGGAGTCAAGATGAAAATCCACCAAAGTGAATTCCTCCTAACCTATGCTAAAGATATTTACTTAATATATTTTTCTTATTTGTATTTAATCAAAATCTCAACTGGTACCACCATTACTGAAACCCCTGCATGGCTCTCTATTGGAATTCTCAGGTGTTGCTTTTTAAATTATCTATGTTGAAGTAGTGTTGATTCACAGCATTGTGTATGATTAAGGGTACAAGCTGTGTGTCATTACTGCACACCCACTGCCAAGGCACCCACAGTCCTCCACCACAGCCCCCTGGGCTCCCACTTTGCTCTTTGTTCCCACTTTCCCCCTTGTAGCCTCAGTTCTGTAGTCAGATTTTAAGGATTTGTTTTGGTTTTGTCTGTTCCTTTGCTATGTTGTTTATATTCTACCTATGAGTGGAATCATCCAGTATTTGTCCTTCGCCTCACTTTAAATTATTTTTTAAATCTCTCTCTGCCTCCTCTCTCTTTTTCTACCTTTCTTGGAAAATAGCCCAACCTTGGTAAACTTTGACTGTAAAACTGACCCCATTCCTATCCATCTACTTTAGAAATGACGTATGATACATGATTTTAATGACATATAAGGAAAATGAAGACAAATCAGATGGACAGGAGTAAAGTGTATGGAAATGGGAACTCACATCAGATAGGAAAGGTCAGAAAAGCCAGTAATAGTGCTGCTAAAGGAGTCAGCCTTGCAATACTGTGGAATGAGATGGTGAGAGAGAGAGATGCTTTTAAATAATAACACAATCTAGACACAAAGCCCACTTTGGGATTCACATCATGTTAGCAGGACTCAATTGTTCTCCATCTCTTAGCTCCCACTGATAGAGCCTTGGTCTCTGACATCATTTAGGAATGAGGCAGAAGCATTTCCTCACTTTACCATCCTTCAGACCTTAGGTCAAATAGGAAAAAGCAGGACACCCTTTTCTAGAAATCCTACCAAAAGTCTCTTTTTACCGGTTTGCTTTGATTAGTTCATAGACTAATCCTTATGTACCTCTCCTGATCAGGGATTGGTATTGGCTTTATCACTTTCATAAACTAGACATTCGGATTGTACCCAACAGGAAATGGGGTATGGTTAACAGAAAGTGGGCACATGGATGCTAGGTCACAAAAAAGAATACTGCCAGAAAAACCATGTGACGTTTTGTATATAATTCCAGAAACAGATTGTCTAGCTATCCATGGATTTAGAGGCTAAAAAAACTCTAAAGAGTGATACTGAGTCTTAATGCCTTACCAAAAACAGCAGTGATGTCCAAAGCTATCCAGGAAAATTGAGTTGTTTGCTGGGCTTTCTGAACAGAGACAAAATGAGCATAATCAGTAATTAATAGTTTAAATGATAATAGTATAATCAAAGAAATAGAAGTTGTATTTACTTGTTAGCTAAACAAGAATGATCCAGCTTCAAGGTGTTTCTTTTTTCTTATGTAGAAGAATGCAGGACAGAGTGTGGGGGGGTGAAAAGATTTATCCCACACAGAGTGGGGACCAGAACAGGCGGATCTACTGAAATACACTGCCGAGGGGAGCAGGAGACAAGACAGGAGAGGTCTGCTGCACCATGTGGATCACCTCCCTAGCTGGATCTGATACAGTCCATAGTGGTGATAGCAGTGAGTCTTAACTCATAGGACACTAAAGATGCCTCTTTTTTAAAATTTTCTACTTTTTTAAAAAAGATTTATTTATTTATTCATACAGAACTGGGGTACAGGCCAGAGGTGTGCAGGGTGAGAGGATCCACCAGAGACAGAGTGGGGAGCAGAACTGGCAAATTGATGAAGTATACTGCTGAGGGGAGCAGCAGGTGGGTCAGGAGAGGTCTGCAGCGCCATGTGGACCTCCTCCGTGGCAAGTGGAATCGAACTCATGTGGAAGTGGCTTAAGCTTTTAGTGCTGTGCTTTAACCCGCTGTGCCACCAGGGAGGGCCTGGAATTTTCTACTTTTTAAAGGTGTTTCTTTACTAGTATTTTCTATAAGGAACAGAAGCAAACTCATATTCAAAGTAACAAAATGTTACTGGCAATGATAGAAGACTTCTTTAAAGAAAAGTTTTTCAGTATTATTCAGCAACTTATATTGTCACAGGGCCTGCGTCTTTTATGCTTTCCAAATCTCTTCATTGATTCAGTTTATATAAAAGGTTATTGGTCAGTTCTGTGAAAATAATTTGTAAGGGAAATCTCTTTTTTATACTTGGTCTGAGCTACATCTTGATTTGCCTTTTTTTTTTTTTCTTATTAACCATATTTTACTTTGGCACACATGAACTCAGTTATTTTCTTAGAGATTATTTTTGCTTGAGAATTTTAGAGGAAACACAAAAGATGAAGCCATTCAGAGGAGAATATATAGATATTTAATAATATATGCATAATATGTTTTCCATTTGTATTAGGGGAAAAATAGGCTGTTAGTAAATTGGAGACCAGAGTAGCAGCCATTGAGATACCAGTCATATTAATGCTTTTCCTTTACTAGATTTACTAAATTTCTCAGTTTATTGACAAGCAGTTAGCCTGGAATTTTAAATTACTCTGAGCATAAGAAGAACTTTTCTCTTAAGGGAATCAAAATAACTCTCAAAAACTGGAAAGAAATCCTGCGACTACCAGAAAGTTTGGAAAGGTAGACCTGTTAAATGAGAGAGCTTCACTGTGTCAGCTTTTGTCTCTTCCACAAACGAAAACCCTATGAAGGTAACAGTTCTTCATGAATGAGTAGGTTTTTTAATGAAAACAATTTTTTTTGAACTAAAGTGAGTTGTCACTGCTTCTTGTTAACTTTAATATTCAGGGAAAAGTATTCATGGGGGGGGTGGGGAGTGAATGCTACTGAAATACAGTTATTTTGCAGATTACCGAGATTTGAAATTATGTGTGCAAAGAATATGTATATGTAACTTTCCAGATTAGAATGTTATTTTAAAAAAAATAACTCCTGGAAAGTGCTATTTACCACAAATTCTTGCTGCAAGTGAGAAGTTTGTGAATCTGTGATCCCTCCTTTTGTGGGTGGGTTTGGCTTTGTATTACTCTTTAGCTAACAGTATCTCACACAGTGTCAGTTATCTGTGATGAGGAAGCAGCAGGTATTTCTATCATTGAAACCGGGGTTACAGATGTTTCTGCTCTTCACTTCCCTCTGATTTGCAGATTCCATTTTAATTTTAACCAAGACAGGGAGTTGTTATTTTAGTAATATTAACTATCAGCAGAGTTTGGAGAAATGGGTTTTTAAAGAACAAACTTAGTTTGTTCTTATTCTTCCCATCAAGATAATGTTATTCTTCCATTTTGAGTAAAACAAAGATTAAGTTAAGATGTTTAAGATTCAATTAAGGCAGGAAGAAAATGCCATTATTGTAATGCTTTCTGAAGACAGAAAATAAAGGACTAAAATTCTAAGAGAAATCCAAACTATATTTTTCTCATATGTTATCCAATTTAGCTGTGTAGGTATGAGTTTCAGTTAAGATTAAAGACTTTACAGATGTGAACTGCCATTTCCTATTTTATGGACTTTTCACAGAGAAGGAATGGGTTTAATCCTAGTCCCTAGAGCATAGATTTCTAAGGAGAGCTGTTCTCTTTCTAGAGGATGGCTCAAGAGTGAAGGGAGGGAGACACCAACATACAGACCAGAGTTTCACTGTGCATTCTTGGTAACTTTGGTCACTGATTGGGACTTTTTGCCAACTAGGAGTATAAGAGGCTGGTGATCTATATCATCTCTTCTAAGTTTTCTTAATGTGCCTGTCATTGAATACATGTTAGACCTCTGGCCAAATAAGGTGTTAGTTTTTTTTTTTTTTTTCCTGTTTGTTGTTTTAAATCTATTCTTGATGGGATGAAAAAACAAAAACAAAAAACAAAAAAACTTGAAGTTGGTGATAGCATTGGGTTGCTGCCACATCCTTAGCCCACCTCACAGGCAGTTCTCTACTTCAGAGCAAGTTAATCTGCTCCAGAGATGTTCCAAAGGTATCTAAATCATACTGCAGACACCTGTTCCTTTATATGGATATGTTATCTACCTTGGATGAATCAGAGTTGATTTTTTTCAGTGTGCTTTCTTTCAAAACCTCATTAATCTCAGCATGCAGAATTTAGTGGGAAAGTTGTATTTTACCATTTGACACTGTTTAATGGAAATGATTTATGGTTATTCCTTATGTATACATAACAGGCACTTTATAAATTGAATTGTTCTCAAAGTAACATGATACATAAATGTTATTCCTATAAATTCTGGAGTTGGCTATATATTTTTGTATCACATAACCAGTTGGCTGATAAATGCTGACTATTCCTACCCACTATTTCTATTCAATATTGTAAATGGTGACTTACATAAGCCCAGCCCAGATATATGCAGGGACGCTCAATATCATCAGCATGGACACCTGGCACGTCTCCAGCACACTTCTGGCTGCCTTCCAGGGGTGATAGGAGACAGAATAGTGAGGGGGAAGCCAAAACTGTATGTAGCAGAAAGATGAACCTAAATTCGAGTCAAGAGCCAAGTGAGAGAGAAAACACCAAATACACAGAAGAAAAGCACTAATACAACCAATTGAGCAAAATATAGTTAGGTGCATTTTCACAGGCAAATTTTCAGCATTGCAATAATATTATATAAAGAAAAGAAAATAATAGAAAAAGGCTTTTGTGTATGTACATATATTTTCATGGCAATAAACAGTGTATATTTAATGTGTAATGTAATAAAATACCTCACTTTTGCATGTCTGTGAATGAACTGTTTGAAAAATACTAGAATTTTATAAATTCTTGTTCTAGTAGTGGTTCAGAGCATTTTATTATGTGCAGTGTTATTATAGTAATAGCCTTTAAAAAAAAACAAAAACAAAAAACGAGAACTTACTGTGATTTTACTGTCTGAGATCCTAAAAAAATTGAAAAAAAAGTTCTGAATAATTGGTTATTTTTTATTTTGGTAGTTGTTATGTATCAAGCTCATGTAAAATGTTGATTTGAAAAGAAAAGAGTAGCATCCCTGTAACTGACAACAGATTAGCGGTAGTTTTTTGCCACTCCTCGTGTTGACTTGTCATCTGATCACTCAGTCCAAGAGTCAAGGCTGATTTGAATTGTTCTGTGCCCTAATTTGTATAAAGAAGAACTGGACTGTGAAGGATTCTATTGTCATCATACTGTCTATTCTGGCAGTGATTTTATAGTCCATTCCATAGGCAAGTGCTTCTGTTAACTCCCTTCCCCCACACCTCCTTACAGTGCCATTGTCTACAGAGTTGATCTGGTTACTCATAAAGTCAGTTGAAGTCAGCAGCTATCATGGGTGAAAATGTAAGATCAGTAACTTTAAAGACTAGGAGTGCCAGCACAAAAGAACTAAATCTTATCAGGCAACCCTCAAATGAAAAGATTTTGAAACTGAAGCAATCTTTTGTATGTGTGATTTGTAAGAATAAATATTATCTATTTGGCTGTTATAACAAGGAAATATCTAATGTGCTCCTTTAAAACTTCTGCATTAGTCTCTTCATTGTCATATTTTTTTGGAGCCTTCCTGGTGCATGCATGGGAAGGAATGTACATAGGCACATAGCTCTATATTTGTAGATACTATAGTCAAAACAACTTATTTGCCTAGCTGGCTTAGCTGCAAAGCTGACTTACCCACCCACTACCAAACTCCCTAGAGGAAATAGGGCAGAGGGGTTAAACAGAAGCCATAAAGCTGATCATCTTTTACCAAGAACTTTATTTAAGAGGTTCTCAGTGGCGCTGTTCGTCTTCTGAAAGGGAGAGCATTCTGTTTCCTGCCCAGCCCTGTGCTGTCAGCGGTGGCTTTGGATTCACTGTAGGAGAAGAAAGATCTTATCTGTGCTTCTGCTGCTCCCCACTCAGGTAAGTCTGGACTGAAATCCTAGAGAGACTGCTTTACCAGACTAGACTTTGGGGACACTCTAGGGCTGCTTGATAGAGAACTTTACAAAGTTCAGTTCACTGATCTTGTAACATTTTAACCACCATTAAAATAGAGATTTTCCTTAGAGGAGGTTAATTTTAAGTCCAAGATCTCCAAATTTAAATATAGTGCAGATGTGAAACCAGAAACCCTTGACTCTGTTCACCACAGTCAAGCTTGTTTTCTTTGTCCCAGGTATTGTTCTTGGCCTTTGCATAGTGTGTCTTTTTTAATCCTAAATACCTCAAAAAGCAAGTACTATTATTATGCTCCCATTTCAGCTTAGGGAATTGAGGAAGAGAACAGATAAGTCACTTGCTGAGGTTCCACAGCTCCCCAGAGGTGAAGCCAGGATTCCCACCCAGGCAGAGGGACGTGGGGGAAGCTTGCATTCCCCTCAGCTGGTCTAAAGCATGCAACCCCTCAAGACATGCACAGAATGCATGTCATAGGAAACAGACTGAGTTCTTTTCCTCATATTCCTATCGCCGCATCTCGCAGGCCCCGCAGTGACCAGTGGCCAGCCTGTTTGAGGAAGTCTGTCAGAACTGAGTCGGGCAGTCTACCACCATAGAAAAAGCAAGACATGTGTCGGTTAATGTGAGGATCCGACCCTGGGACCTTGCTTTCACTCTCACAGCAGTTAACCAGCGAGCTAATGAAGCATCCATGTTAGCACCATCAGCACCCAGCCATTCTATCATCCTGAGTAGCCACTGTCAAGAAGGACACAGTGCCCTCTATGAATATGTATTTAGTACTAGATACGGCAATTTATTCTTTGGAAGAGCACTTTATCATTTTGGTTTTGATATGTACACAAGCAATAATCGGTAGTTAGGAGTTTCAGAGGAAACCGGATGCCATTATTAGTGATTTGACAACTTCCCCTGTGCATCCCTTGTATTCACCAAGACTAGATGACACCACCAGAAACTGCTTGTTTGCCCAACCCGCTGGTTCTCAGAACTAAGGTAGCCACTCATTTTCAGACCCTGTTTATGTAAAATAAAGTACTCGCACAAAAACCTAGGAGGCTGCAGAGGTCAGAACATTTGTTTAAATTAATATAGAATTAGCTTTTTATTTTATTTTATTTTTTTTCAGTTCCAGCTCCCTTCTCTTATCTATTTGACTTGCTAATAAGCCTGCGAATTCCTGTTTAGCCCCCCCCCCATGCCTGTTTACTCTTCGTTTTGGATATTTTATTCATAAATTCACACACAGAAATTGTTTTGTAATAATTTAAAAAAATACATAAATGCTGTTCAATAAGGAAGGTGACAACAGTGAAATTTAACCTAAATTGGGCAAAATGGCATCTCATAGCATGCAGTTCTGTTACATTTTGTAATTCAATCTTTACTGATATTTTTCTCTGCCTGAAACATGTGTGCTCCTTCTATTTATATAAGGAAATAGTGACATCCTGTGTGTAGCTAGACTAATTGCCTCTGTAATTAACCTATTTGAGAAGGAAGTTACATAGAAATAAAATATCACTGAGTACTAAAAGAGGCAATTTTGTCTTCAAGCAAATTTCTAACTTTACCACGGGGCATGGAGAAAAGAAAAAAAGATTGTCTCCATCCTTTTTTTGTTTTTCCACTGTCTCTCTCTGTCCCTTCTTACACTCTATTCATCCATTCCTTCGACTATTTTTCCCTTTCTACCTTTTTTCTTCCTATACGATTCTACCAGTCTTCTCCATTTTCCCCCTACTACCTTCATTTCCCATATTAGGAAAGATCTAGTTTTGAATAAGTAGATGGATATTCTGTTTTTACACTAGAAAATCATTTCAATGTTATTCTAGTGTCTTTGATCAAGAGTAAAGATGCATAGAGCCATGTGTGTTTGAGGCTGAGAAAGACCAATCTTCTCTGTATTGCTTGATATAATATATATTAACTGAACGTAGAGAAGGGCAAGGGAGCTTGGCAAAAGCGGTATTTCTCTCAGTCTTTTAAAATGAGCAGAAACTGTTGGAAGGCAAGATGTTAATAGAGAGTGCAGTTTTTGGGGTCAGAATGACATCTCTCTCACCCCAAATGTCTGGCTAAGGGGAACAGTTTATTTCCTCTATGCATATTTCGTATAAGTGCCCGTTTTCCACATTTAAAAGGTAATTTGTTGCCGAGACTTATATGAAAACAGTGAGAGCAATTAGTTAAAAGGGCCCAGCTGCTTAGTTGTGACTTACACAACTAAGCCAAGTGACAGCCAGGCCTGCTTCAGGGCCCTGCCCAGCCCCAGCCGCATTCATCACTCTTCTTCCTATAAGCATATTGGTGTTTTGAATGAGATCACTTGCTTAGGACTTTTTCCATGGAATAACACATATAATGATTGATACATTTTGCATCAGGTAACTAAGCTTGTGTTTTACACGCTATATAGACTTGAAAGAACTACTTTAAAGTTAACACCACTAGCAAGCATTTGCTTGTGAAATATTTAAGAATCTTAAAGTAAACATAATCACTGCTTGACATAATGGATTGTAGAACATGGGCTAGTTGGGAGGGAAATGGCTTGAGGTTTCAGACTATACTGGACTTACATTCTTCAAGTTTAAAGATGAGCGTTCCTTGCCTCAGTTTCTCTCTCTGTGATGTCAAGATAAAAATTCTCTTAAAGAGTGATTTTTCTTTAGTGAAGAAACACTTTTTAATGCACTGAGTGCACTTTTCTGACTAATCTCATGCCTAATGCTTATGAATAAATGCTTAAACTATAGCTAATATTATTTCAGGTAGTATTTGATAAAGCAAAATCATTTGGAGACTAATTTGTTTATTATAAAAGAATTTAATCTTACTTCACTGAGTTATTCTTAAATGTATTTCCTTAAAAAACTATTGTATTTATGGTTTTATTATCTTTTCTGTAGTAACCTGTCATTCCTATTGAAAATGCATTTTAGTTATAACTAAATTATCATTCTTAGAAAATAGCTCTAAGAGTTTTTTTTTTTTTTTTGACAGTTTAGGAAGTATTATACCTTAGAAAGATATGAAATCAAAGTGGAGACTGTACTGTGAGTTTTCCTGAGTGCACTTTTCTGATTAATCTTATGATAACTAATGATTGTCAGATTGCAAAAGACATTCCTTGTGGGACAAGGAAAACCTCTTCTCTACAAAAGGTTGCATGGTCACAGGTGTGACAGTCATGCAAATTGAACATGGTTTCTACAACCACTGGGGTGTCTAGCAATTCCACATAAACTCTCCATGTCTTTCATAGCTAATCATACATAAAATAAGAAAATATATGAATAAGGAACTCAGAAAACCATCTTCCGGAAATTCAGATTCTGTTACTGGTTATAGTCATTACCCATCTGTTGAACAAATATTTATTATTTATTGAGTGCACATTACATGCCATCCCATGTCAGTCTTTAATTTGTCTCCATCAATAAAATGGACAAAGCACAGGACCTCACAGATTTTATGGCCTGAAATCATAGTAACACGCATAATGTAAAACAAGTCATTAAAAGCTTGTAAGTCATAATGGAAAATACTTTTTCATCTTTTAATTCAACTGAGTTGTGAATTCCCAATTGTGAGTGGTACACACAGGAATGTTCCTCCTGTAAATTTCCATGGCATTTGTCTTTGCCTCAGTTTGGAACTACCTTCCACCTGTGTCCTAGCTTCTGTGGCTGTGGTTTCTAGTCTAGATGGAAGCTAGATCTTAGAAGGCAGGGGCTGCACATAGGTGTTTATCATCTTTCAGAGGATATCCACTTGTGCATTGCATGTAGTAGGCACTAAATAAATGTTGCTGAGGGAACGAAGCAAAGAAAAAAAAAATACCAGTGGCTTACTTCCCTTATTGTTTTGTCTTAAATTCTTAAGCATTTCACTTTGAAATTTTTCCTTTCCGTGTTAATGGTGCTCAGAGGAAGATAAGTAACTGATTTAAAGTCATTCTCTTTTTTTGTTTCCCTCTCAAAATACAATCCAGAACATCCTGCTGAGGAAGAAGTTAATTTTATTTGTAGCATTTTCAGAGTTTTCTGTACAGAAGTTTGAATTTAGTTGCCACATGCAAATAATAATGGGAAATACCTCTATTATTTGTGGTCTGGCACATTGTAGGGTGTATGAGCAGTTGTTTGCTTTTGTTTATTTATTTGTTTTTTCTGTCCATCCCAGAAACTCTCAATAGACTCAACATTTAGTTTAGTTAATATCTAGTTGTAAAACATCTAAACCCTTCACTGGTAATGAGAGAGACATACATTTAACTAGTGGTTTTGGTACATTTGTCCAAGTTCAAGTCAAAGTACTTAGAAATCCTTTAAAAAATAAAACTGAAATCTGACAGCTGTTAAGAACTAGGGGAATGATCAGCTCTTTATACAGAAATCCATCACTTAAGACAATTCAGTATTAAAAATTATCAAGGATGTTTTTCCGCAAAGGGAATGATGCCTTTGCATGTTCTTCTGGAAGGTTCCAGGCTGCACTGAGATTGAGAGACCTGAGCTTGGTGTTGCTTGCCAGCTGAGTTGTAATTTAGTGAGCTGACAGGAGGAGTGAAGTATCTCCTCAATATCTGTGTTTGGCAGAAGAGATGAATGCATACATCAGGAAACAATGTTTAAGTGTTTTATTTCCTTATTTCAGCCTGTCAAGCTGTCAGTATGGTTAATGGCCACCAAGAGAGAAAAAGAGAGAGAGGGAGGAGGAGGAACTAAGAGAAACAAAGGTACCGTGGAATCAGAAGAGAAAGGAAAGCGTTTTCAGGCTTCTGTGGCATGAGGGTCAGTCAGACAAAGATCATTCACCATGTTCATTTCTCTACTGAAGCCAGATGTGTAGTTTCCTGCCTGCAGTCTCTGTCCTGTTCCTTTCCAACCTTCATGATTACTTTACCTACCTTTGATCTCTGCAGTTCCTTGCACCAAAGCTTAGATTAATTATCAATATTTAAGAGATTATTTTCTATTTTATTGATAGTATCCACTTTTGCTCAGCTTTCAAGTTTATAATCTTGTTCGTATTGTGTATAAAGTCTGATACTGATACTGTTTATACAAAATTGTTCGCTCTTATATGTAAAGCATCTTTTTTCATTGTATAATATTTTATAGTCTTGAAAGAATCAGTGTTGGATTTTGACCTGTTGCCTCTTTCTGGAAAAAAAAAAAAAGAAAAGAAAGAAAGAAATGCCTAAACTAGATATTTGCTCTGAGGGCACAAAACTATTTTAAATTTCTGGAAGAATCTTAGCATAGCCAAGGAATTTTTTTTTTTTTTTTGTAAAAGGGAGATATTTCTATTGGATCATTTTTTTTGTACTGGAAATAACTTATTTTTCCACAGAAATGGGAAAGTTTCTTACCATTCACATCTGTGTCAAACTGAATTTTCAATCTTTGAATTCATTCCAGTGATGAATCCTTTTCATAATTAACAATTTTAGTTGCCTTATAAACTGTGAAAGCCTTTTCTTAGGGGAAAAATTGTTTTTTCAATGTTAATGTAAAATCTTATAAAAGTCTTAGGAAAAATAGTACAGGGTATTAAGTAACCTGGATTTTAAAGTTTGCCAATCATCAGATCACCCAGAGGCATTTTAAAATGCAGACTTTTGGGCTCCACTCGGAATGCCTGGAAGAGAACTTTAGGGTTGGGGACTCAACTTGTATATGAGATGCATGGCCCAGTCCCTCACTGAGCCCCGAGGTGATGTGGGCTATTAGTCTGGCTGAGTGTCATGCTGTCCTTGTCATGGAAACACAAGGTGATAGGCAGAATCCTGGCAGACTTTGACCATTGTCTCGTTCACTGAGTAAACTTGGAGCAGACTCCAAGCTTTAGGTTGAGTTATGTTTTTTTCTACGATCAGTTGGTATGATCTTTTGAAACTTTAAACTCTTGTGACTTTATTATAAGGTTTTAAAAGTTTTAAATTTGAAAACTCAGTTAAAATGTATATGCACTTATAGTTTTGTCATTTTTATTCTAAATTCTATTAATAGAAGTAACAAACAACTATGCAAAGTTACCTGAAGTGTAAGAGTTCTTGATTGTGAAATGAAAACTTACCATTCTGTCCTTCACGCCTGCAGCTGCAAAACAGACTCTACCCATCCAGGCTTGATCCTTCATCAGTGCTCTGCCTTAACAATGGCAAGGTGCTAACTCCCCGTACCTTGTTGTGTTAGCCGAAACCAATCTCTCATTTATTTTTAATACCTTAGGTTGATTTGAAGCCCAGAGAGATCAGTCATCTGTCAATCTCATTTTATATTTACCACCAACCATCGTGATACCTTCTTTTCTGGACTGTGCCATACCCTCCCAATTAAGAGTCTTTTCCCACCCTCTTTGCTGCCTTATGCTCTAGCAGATTCTTTACTCCAAAGAGATCCTAAGGCAAATCTGATCACACATCAGATTTATTTATTGATGCCAGCCTGTCAATAACTTTCCATTATGCTTAGGATAAAGAACACAGTTTTCAAGATTGCTTGTGTGATCTTCAGGTGTATCCTCTTCTTCTCCCCTTCTCTGGACTCTAGACATGGTGGCTGCCCTTCAGTTCTAACACCTGGTATTCCCCCACCCCCTCTTGGGCCGTTTATTTTATTTTCCTTTTATCCAAAAAGTAGTTCTCAATTCATCCTTTACAGAGCAACTGAAATGATATATCTTCAGGAGAGCTTTCTCTGATGCCCCATCTGTGTGTGAGTCTGCCTGTTAAATGCTCCTGGAGAATGTCTTGGATTTTCCTCTAGTAGGTACTCAAATAATGTTTCATCCAACTTCATTTGATTATGAATGTTGATGAGTGGGAAGAATATGGCTTTAATGTTTGTGTAGAGTTTGCATGTTGTTCCCACGTTGGTTGGGATTTCTCTGAGTGCTCTTTTTTCCTCCCATTTTCTCCTACATTCCAAAGATATGTTCATAGGTTCATTGGTATCCTGTCCAAGAATGGGTTCCTCTTTGCATTCAGAGCTGCCAGAATGGGCTCCAGCTACCCTCCCCAATAAACTAGAATAAGTGGGTTAGAAATTAAATGAGTGAATACAGATGATCATTTAATAATAGAAATACTTTCAGTCCTGACTTAATTTGATGATTTTCATGACGAGAAATATATTGTAGGAACTTAACTCTAGTGTATATCAATTAGCCTTTGGTCAAATTGGTTTCATTATAGTTGCTTCTCTTAAAATTGCCGTGAGGACTTCATCCAGTATACTTCATCCTACTGTAGTAGGATCCTAAGAAATATTTTTGTTGAGTAAAAGTATAAATTTATCAATATTAAAAAGTGCTCACTTCTGCAGGTACCCTTCTCTACCCCCATATCAACAACTTTTAGTGCTGTTGGTGTACACACCACATTACGGACCTCTAGGCAATATTCCTTTCTTAGTGAGGAACAGCAGTCTCTCTACCTTCTCCCATTTCTCATTCTAGATTCCAGCAACATCAAACACTTGACTTCAACCCTTTTCTGTGTTCCTCTGAGGTCAAAGAGTGAAAAAGAAATTGCTCTAGGCTTATTATTAGCACTCTTGAGACAAGACCTAAAATTGTAGATGGTTCATGCAGGAAATACAGTCAGAGAAGAAACTTGTCAGGGTTTTCCAGGAAATGATGACTCCATTTTCTGGATTCCTCCATTTGTTCAAACAAAGGATTGTTCCTAAGGGGTACACAAGTCTCATTTCTTCCCTGGTAAATCAGCATGTAATGTGTCTTGATATAAGATATTGATATAAGTTATTGACAAGAGGGACATCTTTTGTAGATGGAAACGATATAAGATAAGTCAGCATAATTATTGTCTGTGCTTTAAGAATATTGCATTATCTATAATGTGGAATGATCTGGGAGACTCTATGCCCTTTCATGCCCCTATGTCTCCTCAATCTGTGGGATGTGTCCTTAAACCTGGGTGAGTAAGAAACCCACTAGACCTTGTTCTCAACATGCTTCAGGAACAATATCCCCAATGTCTCCTTGTCCAAAGCCTCACACCTGTCTATGAAGCCTGTGCAGGTTTCCTCCTCTTTCAGAGGTCATACTCC
>NW_004567137.1:5052435-5070161 GCF_000260355.1 Condylura cristata
GGAAGTGGCTTTAGCTTTTAGTGCTGTGCTTTAACCCGCTGCACCACCAGGGAGGGCTGAGTAAAGTAACTTTTTAAAAAGGGAAGTCAGCTAGAAAAACCAGAAATTGGAAGATAGAACCTTGATTTTAACAGTGTAACTGTGCCATTGAGTCAGCACCAGCTATGAATATTGGGGCCTTTGTGCCAGAGAGAAAGTATGTGGCAGCAAGACATGACCCCATAGAAGCTCAGACTGTTGTTCTTCACATTTTTTAGAAAGAATTTGTGGTTGATTTTGTTTCTCATGATAGCTAATAAATAGCATTTTCCCTAAAGTTTCAATATTTCCAGTGGTGAGGTAGAGAGGACTTGTTTCCATTATTGAGAGGAAGAGTTAACACAACTAGGAATTAATGACATAGTGGAATTCACTGCCCCAAAAGAACAAATCTCACTAATATTACTGGAGGAAAAAAGAAGGGAGGAGAAGAACATGTAGCACTTCTTAGCTGTAAAATGATTAAACAGTTTCATTCGGCAGGAAGCGATTTCCCCTCAAGCCAACTGTTTCCTCTTTCACAGTACTTTCAGATTTTTTTTTTTTGCCAACTTGAAAGAGCTGTAATTTTAATGTAACTATTATATTCCAGACATTAATGACCTAGATCACCAAAAATAACCATGGTAACAGGTGAGAAATCAAAGATAGTTAATTTAATTGCCACAGAAAGAAAATAAGTGCAAATAATCTATAATTCCTCATTCTCAATATGTACATGTTATTTTCTTACTGCATTAATTACCCAATAGTTAGACAGAAATTATCTAGTTGTTGCTCTGTGACTCCCCATTGCATTCATGTAATGGTTTTCACTCTAATAACTAATCATTATCATTTCTTACCTCAGCAGTTTAGGCTGCTGTGAACTGGGTAGCATGTTCATTTAGTTGACATTAGCAATTTTTAATAACAATAAAAATGATACTTTAAATATAGTAGAAAGGAATTAAGAAGTTCTTTCAACCTAGTTACCTAAAAAGCCCCTCTAATTCACTGCCTCTCTACAAACTGCTAATGACCGGGAACTACTTCCTACTCAGAAAGATTTCAAAATTTTTCTCAAGTTCTTACTCTTTTTTAGGAGTTGCTGAATCCTCCCACATAACCCTGCTCAGAAGTAAGGAGCAAGTTGTAGAAACCTAATTAGGGACATATTTTGAATCACTGCAAAGGATAGGGAATATTTTCTTGTTGTGTCTATTATGTATCAGATCTTTGATACAGTGGTGAATAAAGCAGGGGAGTGGAGGTCAGAGTTACAGAGGTACATGGTTAATGAGCCAGTTTCTGTAGTTTTTATTTTTCATTTAAACCATATAATATAAAAGAGGAGAGATAGATGGTTTTTACATTTTATGACTGTGTGCAAGAATCTCATGTCATAATAGTGTAGGGATAATGAGTTATGTAATTAAAAATAATACCTGCCATTGATTGAATTCGTTTTATAACCCAGATATGTTCACTTAATACTTACCCAAATGTACACCCCCTTCCTGTGAGGGACGCAAAACAAGATGAAGGTTAATAGCTAACCAAAGGGTATTTAGGCAAATAAGTGAGGAAGTCAGTCCCAACCCCAACTAGACTTTTCAAAGTTCTAAAGTTTCTACAGAAAGAATAACCAGGAGCCTTTTCAGCTCTTTCCATCACTCACAGTCAGTACTCATTGAATAGGGTTGTCTTTTTAAACTTTTATTGATTCCTTTCTATATTTTAATTTTAGACTATGTCAACACATTTTTTTTTAAAGATTTATTTATTTGTGCATACAGAACTGGGGCACAGGCCAGAGGTGCAGGAGTGGTGAGAGGATTCACCAGAGACAGAGTGGGGAGCAGAACAGGCAGATGGACGAAGTACACTGCTGAGGGGAGCAGCGGGCGGGTCAGGAGAGGTCTGCCATGCCATGTGGTCACCTCCGGGGCAGGCGGGAATCGAACTCATGCGGAAGCGGCTTTAGATTCTCAGTGCTGTGCTTTAACCCGCTGCGCCACCAGGGAGGGCCTGTCAACACATTTTTGGAAAGAATCCCTCATATCTTTGGTATGATTTCTCAATCTCCAGGGGCAACTCTACCTCAAAAATTGTCTCAGGAAGAATTTTTTTAACATGAGTACAGGTAGATATGTAAGGAAAATATAGAAGCTTACACCTGGCTAGGATGACTACTAGCAAAGCAAAACAAAAACCCAGAACATAGTTGCTCACAAGGATGTTGAAAAATTGGAGTGCTTCTGGTAAAATGGTATCACCACTATGGGAGTACTGTATCTCAAAACATTAAACATACCCTATACCATGTAATTCAGCAATTTCTTTTGTGTGTTTATCCAAAAGTATTGAAAGCAGGGTTTGAGAGAGATATGTGTGCATACATGTTCATAATAGCATCATTGGCAACCCTTGGTGGAATCAAGCTAAGTATCCACTGATGAAGAAATGGATAAACAATGTGATGTATACCTTAATAGATTCTTTTGAGCTTTAAAAAACAAGGATATTTTAACTCCTGTTACTAATACATGGATGAACTTTGAGACCATTACGTTATGGCAACATGGTGGCAGTTGATAAACATGGAGATAGTTTAGTGGTCCTGTTATAGAAGGGGCCAGATATATGGAAGAATTTTGAAGGGGGTTACCTTTGCTATTTTTACATTTATTTCCAAGAGCTCTTTGTACCATGGGAGATCATACACCTTAGAGTATTTGGTTTGTTTCAAAAGTAGTCAATGTTATGGGTGCCATGATTCAAGCATCTCTTACCATACAGTTAAAAAAATGGAAGTATCCCTATCTTAGCAGTTGTAAATACTGTTGTAATAAACGTAGGGTTCAGGTTTCCTTTCAAATTAATGTGTCCTTTGAGTAGATTCCTAGGAGTTGATTCTGGGTCATATGGTAGCTCCTTCATACTAATTTGATGGACTACATCTTAGAGGAAAAGGCTAACTGTACAAGAATAAATAATGATATATATGTTTATATAAATAGATATAAAATGGAAGTGGAGTGTTAACTTGGTGAGGTTTAATTTTATTTTTAGCTATACTATTCCTGAAGCAATTAAAAAATGAAATATTTTGCCTTTATATTTATCTACTATGTTTTAATTTTTTACTTGAAAGTTTTTTTTGGCCAGGTTAGTGAAGTCATTCTCAGTACATTGATTTCATTCTGGGGACCCTAGTTTATTCAATTAGTTGTGTTAACTTTACAAAAAACTGTATAGCATTGCACTTAGTGCTGTCAGTTCATGGCAAATAGTTTCATACTCTGGTCACATCCCAGGGTTTTTTGTTTGTTTGTTTGTTAATATAATAGTTTATTTTTACATCACCTTGTGCCTTTTTTTATACTCAGTTGTAATCCACGTGGGCTTCCCATCACCAAACCACCTGTGTGCCATCACCATAGTCCAGTGCACTTCCCTCCCCAACCATTTTTAATCCAATTCCCCATTCCACTCCCGTAAAATATCTCTGGTTTATAGTTATTGTTATTATTTTTCTCTCCTGGTCCTTTATACTCCTGCTATGAGTGAAACCACCTGGTTTTTCCTTTTCTTTCTGGCTTATTTCACTAAGCATGATCTTTTCCAGCTCCATCCATGTTTCTGCAAAAGGCATGTGTTCCTTTTTTAATTTTTTTTTGGTTGCTGAGTAATATTCCATTGTGTATATGTACCACATCTTTTTAATCCAGTAATCTACTTTTGGGCATTTGGGTTGTTTCCATGTCTTTCCAATTGTAAATAAAGCAGCAATAAATGTGGAGACAAAGGTGTCTTTTTAAATCAGTGATTTTGTGTCTTTTGGGTAGATATCTAGGAATTTTGGGTAGATATCTAGGATTGCTAGGTCATAAGGAAGCTCCATTTTTAGCAGTTTGAGAAACCTCCAAACAGTTTTCCATAGTGGTTGTACTAGTTTGCATTCTTATTGTGGTTTTAATTTGTATCTCCCTTATTACAAGTGCACATCCCAGGGTTACTAAGCACAGAATTTGAAAGCTTATGAAATTGGCAGTTGTCATTTAAATATATTTTCTTAAGTATATTCCAAAAAAACAAGTGACTAAAATTCAAACATGTGTTTTATTACTGAAATACCCCCTTACACATTGATTTTATTTGATGGAAACAGCAACAGCATTCCTTGGCCTATTCATAATCCTAAAATGATTTATATCCATTTTAATAGATTAATATATCCATGCTCTATTCTGCATCATATATATTATTTCTATTTCAAACATGTCTAGAAATGTTTTTCTACTTTGTAACATAGTTCTCTACTGTTCACGGTTCAAAATGGCACAGCAGACCTGGAAGTGCTCATCTAATCATTCTTGTCCCTTTTCACCTGATATTTTTGTCTCAGATTATCAATAAAGAGGAAGAATTCTGGGAAAATTTCCCTAAATGCATTCTTGATGTCATTCCTCTGCATTTTGATTGAGGGAAATGAATCTGGAAGACTAGGAGCATGGCTTTGAAGAAAAACAGGAATAGACTCATACAGGATGACATGTCTGTTGAAACTTGAAGTGTTTTGGAGCAATCAAACACTGAGATAGGATAATGTGAATGACTGGTGACACTCAATCAGCAGGACACCTTCCTAGGCTGCCTGCCTTACACTGCATGTTTAACAGGAGAGTGGGAGAAACATGTGAGTGGGAAAAGTAAACACGTGTGCAGTTATGTAAAGCAACACTAGATTAATCCAGTGCTACCCAAAGGACTGTATCCTCCTTTGTAATGATTCTATTAATGCATTCCACAAAGTAAGAATTAATTTTATAGTTTATCCATGTGCAGTTTAAGTATGTGAAAAGAAGTAATGGGGGTGAAAACAGGAAATGTTTTAAAGTACTTTTAGATCTAGGATGAATGGTTAAGTACAGTAATCACATCATTCTTTTTGTACTTTTTTATTTGGAATATCTATATTGAGAGTCTCATTATTAAAGCTACTTTTTGTAATAATTCTTATCCTCAATAGCAAGTAAAGGGATGTAAAGCACTTGATCCTGTCTCCATGACACCTTTCATAGTTTGGAAGTCCACTGGAAATATGAAACAAGAGAGCAAAAAGGCACTTAGGAAGCTGTGCAGTGCAAAAGCAGTTCAGCAAAAGGGGCTGGGTGGGCTGGTGTGCCTCGAGCAGCTTTGGAATGTGAACTGGACCTTGGAGTGTGTGTGTAGGTTTAGGGAGGCCTGGAAGATCTTGTTTCCTCAAGTCTTGGAAAGTGGAGGTTATGTGTGCTTTAGGATTTATGATAAAATACCTGTGATTTTTGCATTCTGTCCCATGATATAGCAGTGTTTGTGCTAAAATAAGATGATGTGTACATTATATTCAAATGATATAATTTTGTTTTCCAAGTGTGATAGGGCAGGAAGTTATGGTCTGTTCCACCTGTGACATTCTCTTACCCCATCACATCACCACTCATCCTGAGGAATATGACCACCGCTCAGTTCTGAGAAGTGGGACAGTCCAGGATCACAATGCCCAGAAACAGTAGAGTCTTTCCTTGGTCATTAGCATGCAATCAGCCTGAGTAAATAACACTTTCTTTAATCATTAAAAGACTCTCCTACCATATGGTATGTGTACACATTCTTTTGTACGAGTTTGATGGGCTTTATAAGCAGCCCAGGTTTCCTTTTCATAAATATGACTGGGGCCCAGATGGTTCCATTTGCTGATAAGAGTACATTTTCACTAATACGCTGTATGATTGGGTACAAAATCAACATCCTCAGAGTTTTGCTTTTTAAAGCACAAGCCTTTGTTTTGTATTTCCGCCTGAAGCCTTTTTGACCTTTCTCAAAAATATTTTTCAGTTATTCACAGCACATTGGTGTGCTCTAAAAAAAGACCACCCAAGCACATCCCTTTAATTGGCAGATTCCCCTTCGTATGAGAGAAGTCAGGAGCATTCTCTAGCTGTTGAGAACTGTGGAGTCATTTGAATGTCTGAAAAAGGTCAAGACTCTTTTGTCAGCTCACAGAGGCATCTCACTGGCATTGTGTCACCCTGTAAACTCTGGTTGCCTGCCTATGTGTCCAGCTTGGAGACTTGACTGAGGGCCTTTCACAGAAAGCAGTTCTTGGGAGTGTCTGAACTGTACCCTCAGCTGTCCCATTTGTTTCAAATACCAGGTCACAAGCTGTCGAAGAGATATTGGGAACATACCATGGGATGGGTAAAGGAACAAAAAGGGATTTCTTAATTCTTTTAAAAAAATTATTTACTTATGCATACAGAACTGGGGTACAGGCCAGAGATGCAGGGCGGTGAGAGGATTCACCAGAGACAGAGTGGGGAGAACAGGCAGATCGACAAAGTGCACTGCTGAGGGGAGCAACAGGAGGGTCAGGAGAGGTCTGCAGCACCATGTGGATCACTTCCAGGTCCGGGGATCGAACTCACACTGAAGTGGTTGAGGCTAGCTTGTAGTGCTGAGTCTTAACCCCTTGCATCACCAGGTAGTGCCCAGAAAGGGATTTTAAATTCTTTGATGAGCATGGCAACTTATTGTCCAGTACTTATATTCTTAAGTTCTCCAAAGTTACAGGGTAGGAATGAAATCCTTTGCCAACAATACCCAAGTTAACAGTTTATAAAACCTGTAGTTGGCTTCCTGGATACACTGTTGCTATCCCCACCTCCACCAAATATTTCTATGTCTCTGCTGCCTCTTTCTAATCCATTCCCTCAAAGCAGTCTCTCCAGCTTCTTACCTGTGACTCAAGCAGAAGAGCTTGTTTATTTGGCAGGAACAGTCATCCAGTTATTTGTCTAGTAAATATTTGTTGAGTTCTGCTGTGTACCCATACTGCTCTTAGAACTGGAGTAAATATATTCTAAATGTGAATATACTTAGAAGGTATTGACCAAATGTGAATATGAGAGCAGGTTGAAGGCACAGACCGAGTTGAAATGAGTTTAATGTGTCTACAGGGAAAACGCAGGTAAGAGGAAGGGATGAAATGAGAAAATCAGGTGAAGTCAGATAAGCAAGGCTTCTCACTTACCAATAGGTACTTTTTCCTGAATACAGTGTGAATTCTTTAAAATACTAATTACATGAATGACATGTAATTAAGTTGCTTTGATATTTCAGTAGATAACTGGTTGCTTTGTGGGGTTGAATGGAAGGGTAAAAAGCTGAAGGTCAAGGAGATCAGTTAGAACCTGTGAAACAAGAAGGGATGAGTTTCTGAATTAATGAGGTGGCAGAAGGAATAGGTTGTAGAAAAGACGTGTAGGAAATATTAGGGATTGTTTTCTATAAGACTTAATGGGAAATTTAATTTAATGGGAAATAAAGTGGGAGGTCCTATTATGTAAAAAATCTCTGACCATGGTAACAAGGAGGAGATATTAATAGCAAACAATCAAAATAACACACTTGACAGAATGATATAATCTGTTTATTTGGGGGCAAGAGTAAATTTGTGGTGCAGGCAGGACATGCAAATGGAAGTATTTAGTGAAAAATCATTATAAAGGTCTGGAGACTAGCAGAAAGATCTAGATTGAAGGGTTGATTTGCTTAGAAATTGGTGATTGAAGAGTTTGGATGGGTCACTGAGTATGTACAATGAATGGGAAAAGAAAATCAAGACAAGAGACCTACAAATATTACATTTTAGATGTTTAAGGAGTAAGATGAATCTAATCTGAAGACTGATGTATACATTGGTGACTATGGTTGCAAACATTGTGTTGCATAATTGACATTTGCTAAGAATCCAGAGCTTAAATGTTCTTACCAAAATAATAAGTAAAATGTAAATATGTGAGGTAATGAATCTGTTAATTAACTCATTGGAGAGAATCTATTTATATAGTTTATATCTATTTCATCATCATGCTGTATGTATACTTTCTAGGTCTTACGTTTTTATTTGTCAACTCTACTTCAATCAAGCTGAAAATAGCAATAAATAAACACTGTGAGAAGAAATTTTAAAAAATCTAAATTTAAAAACACAGGCTTATCTGGGAACTTAGTCACAATGTTTGATGTTGTGTATAATTTGTGATTTCGCACAAGTTTTTCGTAAAAAATGAACCCTAGAAAAAAATATGTGGTAGTGAGGGCTTGTTTTAAAAATAGCTTTGGGTGGGCATCAGTCTGGAGAATAGTGCCCATGTCAGAGTTCTGTGGAAGGAATTTAACTCAAGGAATTAGTTCACACGGACATTATCAATAGCAGGAAGCAACAGCTCCCTGTAGAACAGGAGGAATGGTGGCAGGAGGCGATGTGACCAGAACCCTGAAGCCACCACCATGTCCCAGGAGAAGCTGTTCCTCGGAATCAGCCCCTCCCCAATGCCATTCAGCTACTGGCACAGATGCTTCCCTGAGTAGCTATGCTATATCTTGCCAGTTCCACTTATTGGAAGAATCTGATTTTTTTTGAAAACTAGTTAGCAGTGGAAATGGAGAAATATATGCAAGGTAGAATTCCCTGTGATACAGAGCACTAGAGAGTGAGGGGTAGTCTGGTCTATGAGCAAACAGATAATTGACAGCATACCTGTCACTGCTTAGTGAGATTTAAAAAAATGTTTCTAAAAGTAGAGAATTAATATGACATGATGTTGGATTTTTTTATTACTATTAATCGGGTGCTTTTTTTTTAAGATTTATTTATTTGCGCATACAGAACTGGGGTACAGGCCAGAGGCTCAGGGGCGGTGAGAGGCTTCACCAGAGACAGAGTGGGGAGCAGAACAGGCAGATTGACGAAGTACACTGCTGAGGGGAGCAGCGGGCAGGTCAGGAGAGGTCTGCCACACCATGTGGTCACCTCCGGGGCAGGCAGGAATTGAACTCATGCGGAAGCGGCTTTAGATTCTCAGTGCTGTGCTGTAACCTGCTGTGCCACCAGGGAGGGCCTAATCAGGTGCTTTTACTCCTACTTGTCAAACTAAAACCATTGCAAGTAGATTACCATTGTTTTTTAAATTCCCTTGCAGCATAAGAATTTTTATAATGTCACATATCCACACCATTTTCCCCCAGATTAGTAAAGCACAAGGACCAAAAGATGCAAAAACAGATATGTCTTTGCTCAAATGTCTGCTAGGACTGGAACCATAGTTCACTGCCTTTTATTCACTGAACCCGTGTTCTTGCTAAATCTTCTCCCCAGATTCATCTGCCTCAATGGGAATGTGCACTTCTTGAAAATGAACTCATAGAAAAGCCTCTGACAAATTAGGCTTCTCTTGCTGGACTTAAAATAAGGGAGTGTGTGGCTCTGTATTAAAAAGGTGTGCTCTTGATATAGTCTTTTTTTTTTAGATTCTCAATCAAAGGGCTCTGCTTTTTCAGTGAGACCTTTAAACAGCATCAGCCTTTCCATCAAAAGATAAAGGCTAAAAAGAGTGCCCAACTCAATGGAACTTAACAGAAAATCCATTGGTGACCAATGAAGCAGAAAGGATGTGCTCAAATCACTGGGTAGGACACTCAGTTGTATTGATCAGATGAGCCCATTGGTGTCCTCTGGCTCATCCAGACAGCTGCTTTTTCACCTGCTTTTGCTACCAGATATTTTAATAGCAGTGCCTAGAAGTTTTACTGGGAAGCCAATGATAGAACATCTGTAGGTGCTGCCTAGTTTTAAGTTGGTTCCCTGTTTGGATTTTAATTCCGTGATTTGTGAGTTGTGTGTCAATACTTTCCTTTGTGAAGCGTGTTTAATTCATTTGGATTAAACTAATATCATATCTAAGATGATTTTAAAATATCCGTCCTATAGACTACCTTTCAAAGCCATGATTTAAATAATGAGTGTGAAGTGACTTACACAATGATTTAAAAACAAACAGAAAAACCCTTGTGTGCTGTCATACCCTAGGTTCCTTCAAGAAAGACTGTCAGGCGCTTCTGTAATGGAGGAGGCCAGCGGTCAGACATAGGTGGGTGGAGACCTACAGGACTAGCCAATTATCATTAATGCAGTCAAATTAGCAGAGCCTCAGTAATTCTCACCCCAGTGCTCACACTTAGACATTGGGTATTGGTTGCTGCTGGGAAGGAAGTCTCTCAGTTGAGGGAAATTTCCATTTTCTAGAAGTGAATTGATTGTGAGCATCTGTGGCCAGCTTTCCCCACAGCCTGGGAAATGAGCATCTGGAGCCAGACTTTGCTGGACTCCACAGAGTACCTCACACTCGACTCCTGCCTTGTCCCAAGGCCCACTTGTCTCATTCACCACTGCAATCCCTGCATGTCTTACCAGCCTTTTTTGGTTCTACAGTCACAGCTTCCACACAATGGTGTAATCATTTCTTTGTGCTATTTTCTTCAGTTTATCCATTGATTTTTGGAAAATGCAAATCTGATTCAGCACTCCTCTAAGCTTAAAGTTTTCACCCCTTTTCCCAACCAGGTCAATGTTTCCTGCCCTGGCTATCTTTGCTACGTATCTTGTTATTGATAATTTTTGCTTTTTGAGTTAATAACACCATGTCCTCACCTCAGGACCTTTGCACACATTGTATCTTCTGTGCTCTCTCTGCTGCTCCTGGTTACACTCATGCCTCATTAACTGCTCCTTTATTGTCAGCTCTATGAGCCTGGCCAGGAAGCCTCTCCAGATGGGGTCATATTCTTCTCAAGTGTTTGTTAATCTTTCACTGCCTGCACTTTTTTTCAGTAACTCTGTATTTGTGTGCATGTGTAGGTATGTGTGTGTTTGAGAGACAGTCACAGAAAGAGACAGATTATTTGTGTCATGTCTGCTTCTATCCTTAAACCTTCTTCTGGGAAGAAGGGGAGGTGGTTGCTTTGTTCAGCACTTTACCCTGTCTGGAGGACACTGCCTGGCACATAGAACATGACCAGTCAGTGTTTGTGGAATACGTAAGACTGAAAAACAAAATCTGAGGATCACCTTGGTGTGCCTGGAAAGTACAGCATGCTGCACTGTTCTCTCAGCCATTAAGAATCAGCTTTTCCTTCCTACTCTCCAGCATAAGTTATCCATATAAGAGCTTGACTGCATGCTTCTCTATACCGACTATAACCCAGTCGCTATCATTCTCTTTTTATTAAACATATATACATATACATGAATACTTATGCATATACAGACACTTTTATAGCACACACGTGCATGTTTATACTTGTGTGTATAAGCATGTATATACATGCATGTGTATTTACACACATTATACCCTTTATGTACATACAAGGGGATGAATTTTATTTGAGGAAGAGCATACACTCATCTGCCCTGCCCTTGTTTTATAGGTATCTTGCTTTACAGCTATGTAGTGGTTTATAAATTTGAATGGTTATATAAATGTAGTAACTTAGATAGAAGAATTTTGGAAATAAGTTAATAATACTAGGTGTTACAAGATTTACATTCACCAAAGTAAATAAAGATGAAGTACATCTCAGTTAAGGATCTCTTCAGTCAGGTACTGTATAATGGTGTGAATGCATTTGAGAATTGTAAACTGGAAAATGTCTTATTAAAGAACTTTCTGGAAGAAATGTGATTGTTGTTTAAATGATCAAGTGCTAAAAGCCATGTAGACAAATGTAATTTGCTTATACTGTTTCTGGGGACTTTACTCTCTTGCATTTTTCTGCAAACACTAAGTGGGTGATCATTGCTTCAGCTTTAGTTAAACTTTGGTGATGAACCTCACACCGTCTAAATCATTAACTGCAGAGATAATTCTAACATCTTAGTTTCTTAAGCTTTCCTTTCAGTAAACATCCATGGACAGCCTAACTTAAATTTACCTTTCATGCATTTGATGCATGAACCCACACAAATCATATTATGGTTAATGCAGTCCATTTTGTAAGTCTCTTGCTTGGGAAATGTCTCTAGTTTGTATTTGACTGTGAAATATCTGGGCCTCTCCTTCATTTTTTGCTGTACTTAATTTCTTGCTCATGCGAGGATGTCATTCACTGCTTCATAGTCCATAGTCCTCCACTCTGATTCTCTCCTTAGATCTTATAGTTTCACTTTTATTTTTTATGTTTAATAGGGAGGAGGAGGAGAGATTTTGCTTTTTTTCTCAGCCAACTGTATTTAGGGAGTTAAGCAAAATGGTTTATTTAATATGTATCTAGGGAGGTAAGAATTATTATTGTCTGAGAATTTCCTAAGCAATTGAATATTTTTATTCTATTGTTCTTGAATGAGTCTTCATGCAAAAAGTTCTCATTGGCTTTTCTTGCCCATCTGTAGGAACATAAAGGGTTGTTCTTCAAGGCTAGGATCCTGTCTTATTGAACTGGGCCCCTGATCTCAGAACAGTTCTCGGTATGGTTTTGAATAAGTGTCTGAAAGTTATGCTGAACTTTGACATAAATGTCAATCCCCATAATATTCCCAAGTCCAAATTTAGGAAACAGTAATGAATTGCATGCTAGTGCAAAGAAGAAATAATTTTAGGATATTATAAATACATACATATGTATATGAGTAATATTGCTAGACTAGCCTGGAAGCAGCAGCTATTGAAAATACACATTAAAAAAATGTGTATTTAGTTTTCAAGTTTCATTCTAAAAATTATATAGTATAAATTTCGTAAACCTTGAAATTATACTGCAAATTTGGCTAGTAAAAACAGACATGAATGGTTGGCACCCATCTTATATGTGCATTGAAGGACAGTGATAAAATAATGAGGTCTTTATTCAAGATCACAATTCATCTTTCTTAAATATTTCCAGTATCACTTGCCTGGCCTTCAAAATACTGGCACTTTCTGCCCAATGAGAACCTGCTCCTCCAAGAGGATGAGCCTCTCGCAACTTAATGTAAATTTGGGTCAATATTTTAATTCCTCCAAGGACATATTCCTTACAGCAAAGTAGTTAAAAGGATGAGCTTTGCAGACAAATTGCCTGGGTTTGAATACCAGTGTCTCACTTACTCTCCGAGTGACCTCAAACAAATAATTTAACCTCTCTCCTCCTAAATTTCCTTAGTAAAATGGGGATAATAATAGCTGTCGGAAGGATTAAGTTATTATATGTAATGCACTTCTAACAGGGCCTAGCACATGCTAACTGTTCAAGAAAGGCTATTATTATGATGTAATAAACTGAAAGAGAAAAATGATGCTTTCTCTTATAGAGATTTTGGGAATTTTGGTGGCTAGAGAATGCTATGGAAAGGAAGTAGGAGCTTCCCTCCCCCCCTCATCTCTGAAATAGACAGGGTGGTTATATATGCTGCATTTTGTAAATGGTTTTTTGATCCCTGAGAACTTAGAGGTGCTGGCAAGAGAAAATATTCTTTCCTGATCTGAAGGAATTCTCTGCAGTGGCTTTATAGAACCTGAATGTATGAAACGGAGACAAAAGAAATAAGATCTATTTGTAATATTTTTAAAGTATTATAGTACTTATTTTGTATAATGAAATTCTAGACAATTTGGAAGTTAAGAGTAAAGGTAAATTTAATTTTTTCCTCAACATCTAGTGGAAATTCACTATTACTGTCATGTTTTTTTATCCAGATTGCTGCTACTTTTACATATTTGGGATCAAAACTGTAAATGTGCTGTTATGTATTGCATTTATCACTTCACTTTTTCCAATCAATTTTCTAGTAAGTTAAATATTCTTAGTTAATGATTATTTGTCCTCACGAGAATGATTATTTGTCCTCATGAGATATATTCTAGTTAATATGATGTACTGTTATTTATTCAGTACCTATTCTCCTGTGGGTAGGTTTGTAGGTTGTTTTAAATTGTGCCTTTGTGCATGAAATATTGTTTACATCTTTATTTCCTAAATATAAATCTTTAAAATCAAACAATTAAATGACAGGGCCTGAGCACTGGTTTTCAGGCTTTTGGTACCTTTCCATTAATAGTATAGAATGGTGCCTGCCCCACCGTTCCTTGCCAAGATTAAGTATTTTAATATTGATATTTTCCCAAAGATAGGCTCTTATTTTAATTTGACACTTCTTTAATTTTTAATATAACTATAGCTTTTTTATGTTTATTTCCAATTGTATTTAATAGTCTATGATTTTTTTGTCCACTTCCTTTTTCTATTTTTCTCATGAGCTGTTTTCTATATGATTCTAAATTATTTAAGCTTTTATTATTTTTTTCTTTTTTAAATTCTCTTATGTTTTGGGAGGTACCATTGGTTAATAACACATGTATGTTTTAAGGGTACAGGTTTACTCCTCTTCAGATTTATGTTGCCAGTTCTGCACCTACCACTAAAGTACCCATGATCTCTCACTGAAATCCATTGAGCCCCCTACCCCCATTTCTTCACAAACACCAGCCCCTAAGCCTCAATTCTATAGTTACATTGCTATGATTTGTTTTGCTTTAGTTTTGTTGTTGTTCAATTGTTTTATATTCTGTATTTATCTTTCTCCTTTTGTCTTTGCTTAGTACATCCCCTTCAGTTTCATCCATACTGTCACAAATGGCAAGAGTTCCTCATTTGTGTGTGCGTGTGTGTGTTTAAACCACATCTTAATCCACTTAAATATTGTTGGGATACAGAGTTGTTTCCATATCTTTGCAATGTAAGTAGTGTTGCAAGTAGTGTTACAATGAACATAGGAATATATTTACATAGATCTTCAGATTAGTAATTTTGCATCTACTTGGTAGAGGGATTACTAGACTGCCAGTTAGATTAATTTAAAAATTTTGAGAAATGTCAAAATAAATCTCACCAAGTCATAATGTATGGCCCTTTTAATGTATTGTTAAATTTGGTTAGTATTGTGTTCATCAAATGCAAATGATCTGTGGTTTTTATTGTGTGTGTGATCTGAGAGTCATAAAATACATTTGGAAGACTTCCCTTTTCAATTTTTTTTTTTTTTTTGTAATACTTGAGAAGAGTTGGTGTTGGTGTTAGTTCATCTTCGAAGATATGGTAGGACACTATAATGAAACCATCTGGTCCTGGGCTTTCTGTTTTTAGGGGAGACTTGATTACTGTTTCAGTTCTCTTGCTTCCTCTTTTAGAATTGGTCTAGTCAAATTTTCCTGATTCAGTCTTTAAAGGTTTATGATTCTCAGAATTTGTCCATTTTGTTTACTTTATCCAATTTATTAAAGATGGTCATCGTAGTCTGTATAATGCTCTATATTTTTGAGTTACCTGTTGTAAATAAGCCTTTTGTTTGTTTGTTTCTTAGCCTATTTATTAGTGTTTTCTGTCTTTTTTTACTTAGTGTGCCTAGCTGTATGTTCATCTAGTTTGTTTATCTTTTTAAAGAACCAATTCTTGGTTTTATTGACCTTTCTACTGTGTTGTTGTTGTTTTTAAGATTATTTATGCATACAGAACTGGGGTACAGGCCAGAGGTGCAGGGGCAGTGAGAAGACTCACTGAAGACAGAGTAGGGAGCAGAACAGGCCGACTGACAAGTATACTGCTGAGGGGGAGGAGTGGGTGGGTCAGGAGAAGTCTGCTGCACCATGTGGTCACCTCCTGGGCGG
Source organism: Condylura cristata (assembly GCF_000260355.1). NCBI lineage: Eukaryota > Metazoa > Chordata > Mammalia > Eulipotyphla > Talpidae > Condylura > Condylura cristata. The sequence continues at coordinate 5,067,981 of NW_004567137.1, forward strand.
GAGTCGAAATCATGCTGAAGTGGCTTTAGCTTCTTAGTGCTGCACTTTAACCCCTTGCACCACCAGAGAGGGCCTTCTACTGTGTTTTTAATTTCAATTTCACTTATCTTTACTCTAACTTTTTAGTATTTCTCGAACTATTTTATTATTTCCAGTGACTTTTGGGTTCTTTTTTTTTTTTTTTTCAGTTTTCCAGATTATAATTAAATCTCTCTTGTTTCTTAACATAAGCCTGTCTTGTTATGAACTTCCCTCTTACCATTCCATAGCTTCTGATAGTTCATGTCTTCATTTTCATTTGTTTCCAAGTATTTTTTTAAGTTTTCCCTGTAGTCATTCACTAGCACATCATTTGCATATTTAAGCTTTTTCCTGTTTTCTTTCTGTGGTTGATTTCTAGTTTCATGTCAGAGAAAATATTTGATATAATTTCACGGTTCTGAACTTTAAGAGCCAACATGTGTCTTATCCTTGAGAATGTTCCAGGTGCACTTAAGAAGAATATGTACTCAGTTTTTTTTAGTAGAATGCCTTTGAAATGTTCATTAAGTAATCTGGTCTAATTTTCATTTAGGACTTCTGTGTCCTTGTTGATTTTCTTTTTAGTTGACCTGTCCATTCATGGCAGCGGGATATTCTTTAAAGTTTTGCATAAGTGCTATAATGTACTCTCTGTCTTTTACATGTCTGTTACTTTTTAATGTATTCAATTTTTTTTTTTTACTCATTGAAATCTATCAAATCTATCTGACTTTGGTTAGTTCTGTTTCTTTTAAATGCAACTACCTACAAATACTTCCAATTTTCTTTTCCATTATTTCAATTGCTTTCAGTTTTAATACCTTCATTTTTTATTATTTAGTAAGGTACAGTTTTTTCTCAAGATACGTATATTCCAACATCCATTCAATTAAATTTTCATATACATTACAATTATTTCAGAATTATACTGTTGTGTTAAATTGATCATATTTTATTCTAGTGAATCAATTTGAATATCAATTCTTATAATAATACTGTCATCCATTTATTTGGTATAGTTCTTAGTAACATTTTCCCTCATTTTTTTTCCTTAGTAGATGAGCTTAGATGCATTTTGAAAATGTTAATTGGAATTATTATTAGAATAGCATTAATAACAACCCAAAATAAAGTAACAATATAAATCAAATAAAATCTTATAATTTTAGCTGTTTACTAAAATTTTTGCTATACTAACATTTATGCTAATATACTAGTTTTTCTTAATATTAATATTTCTATATAAAATGTATTGATAGTATTATCTTTATACTAATAGTAATAACTAATAGTAATACAGTAATATCTTTATACTAATAGTTCTTTATATTAGCTAGTTCATTTTACTGCTATTTACTAATATTACCTTTTTACTAATATTTATTGTATGATATATCTTGTAGGTATCCCCCTTTTTGTTAGACAATTGTGTTAACATAGATAACCTTCATCATATTAAGAATTACATATTTATTTTTAATTTAGAAAGAGTTTATTTCTGTTTTAACAGAGAGAATTTTGTATGTGTTTAAGTGCCATTGTATCATCCAGTAATTATGATAATACTTACATATATTTCTTTATCAATGATACACTAATTATAAACTCTAGTTGGTTAGTGGATAAATCTTTATGATATTTTTGTATTTAATCTGTTTGCATTTTTCTTATACTTTTTCTATCTAAAGTCATAGATGTGCTTAGTCTATCTGCCATCCCCTTGGATCAAAACATTTCTATTTTTATGTCTTATGAGCATCCTTTAAAAGTTTATTCTAGTAATGTACTCCAGATATTTGTTTCTTCAGTTTTTCCTATGTCTTTTACTACTATTTTTTCCAATTTAGTTTCATATTAAATTAACATAATCCAATGAATAAGGTTACTTTCAATATTTTTGTATGTTTTAAGTCTTCAATTTCAGAAAGTTTTAAATAAATTATAAGTGTAAAAAAAAATACAAGTCCAATACATAGTAACTGAGTATCTTTCACAATTTTTAAATGTCAATTTAGATTTTATTTATATTGATTGAGTTCTGAGCAGTTCTTTGTGTCCAAAAACTTCAAACAAATTCATATTTATATTTCTTTTTTTTTTAAGATTTATTTATTTGTGCATACAGAACTGGGGTACAGGCCAGAGGCTCAGGGGCGGTGA
>NW_004567137.1:5070261-5088474 GCF_000260355.1 Condylura cristata
AAAGCACACTGCTGAGGGGAACAGTGGGCAGGTTAGGAGAGGTCTGCCACACTCTGTGGTCACCTCCAGGGCAGGTGGGGATCGATTCATGCAGAAGTGGCTTCAGCCTCTCAGTGCTGTGCTTTAACCCGCTGCGCCACCAGGGAGGGCCAATACTTATATTTCTTGTTAAACAAATGATAGATAATTTATCTGATTTTTGCACTGTTAATAGGGTAAGCACATGTTCCCCATTTTTTACTCTGCCTCTCAATTATCTTTCTCCTTCCAATCTCAGCTCTGTCAACACCTATTGTATTTTCCCAGTTGTCTACATTGCGTCACTCTTCTGTTACCATACTTAAATCTTCTGGGATTTGTGTTCAGGTTGATTCGGAAAATAAAACCAATAAATAATTTTATTTATTGATATTGCTACTCTCATTGAAGAATATTTCTGTATATTTCAAATAGCTTCTATATCCTTATGCTCAGCTACTTGCCCGTCTGACAACCTCTCAGTTTTAGAAACTCTCAGTCACTTATCTATTCTATCCAGTTCTACTGTCTCAGTAGACCACCTGCCCTCTTACTTAAATCCAGGTCAAATATTCTGTCTCCTGAACTTCATTATCTTCTCTTTTGTTTTTTTCTCAAATGTTTCCTACATTTGGGGTGGGGATGTGGATCACCTTTAGTAGCTTTCTGTAAGTTCCATGCCGTTTTAAACTTAATATCTCAGTTATCTGAAAGTATCATTATTATTTCTTGCACTTGATTAATAGCATTACTGAATTTAAGAAGGAAAATTATTTTCTTGCAGAGTTTTGAAGCCATAGTCTTTTAGTTTCCAGAATACCTTGTTGCTAGAAGTCTGTAGCCAAGCTAATAGACATGCCTTGGAGATGTCTTTCTCCCACTTTCTTAGTGTTTGGTTTCTTTTTTTCCTTAATCCTCCATCTTGATCTAGATGTTGAAGGTACAGAAATTCTTTGTTATTTTTTTCTTCAGTAATATTCTGTCTTTATGATTGATTTTTTTTGAGATGGTATTAGCCAGATTTTCTTTTATCTAAAATAATCTGGTTCTTTCTATTTTTCTATATTCTGAAAAATGGTCACACTGTTTATTTCTGACACCTTTATTTTGTTTTTAGCACATGCTTTTTAATTTTCTAGTTTAGCTTAATATTCTTTTTTCAAAAACTTGTATTATGTGTGTGTGTGACATATACTATTGAGACTAATGAATGGATTCTAAGCAAGTATTTGATCTAATCTTTTTTGTTAATAGATTACACCTGGACCTTGCTGTTTGTATATCTTTTGTATTGTAGTCTTTCATCAGAATTTGGATGATACATTGCTGCCCATCATGTTTAAAAATGAGCCAATAGAGGGTCCTCCCTGGTGGCAGGTTAAAGCACAGCACTAAGAAGCTAAAGCCACTTCAGCGTGTATTCCATTCACCCTCCAGAGGTGATCCACATGGCGCGGATGACCTGTCTTGACCCACCCGCTGCTCCCCTCAGCAGTGTACTTCATCAGTCAGCCTGTTCTGCTCCCCACTATTTCTGGTGAAACCTCTCACTGACCCTGCACCTCTGGCCTGTACCCAATTCTGTATGACTAAATAAATAAAGCTTTAAAAAATGAGCCAATAGAAAAACCACTTCAGAGGTTAGTTACAAATGGGGAACTCAAGTCAATGCTAAAAATGGCAGTGAGTTTCCCACTTGACGTTAGAAGACTGTTAAGTCAAATGGAGACTTTGCTCTGAGATGCTGACTTCCATACCAGCTGGCCTAGTTCTTCTTTTTTTTTTTTTTTTTGATACTTTTGATTATTGCTTTAGTAAAAATCTTAAGTTTTTATAGCAAGGTGATGATACAAAACTTGGAGAGTCAACTGCTCTATACCAAGTGTAAGTACCTCTTTTTTTCTGTCTCACTTTTTCTTCTCCATGGTACCTAATATCGCCTACACTGGAGCTGGGATAGCAAAATTGGCTTCCTTTTCAGCTACAGCCCTGTATATTTATAGTCTAGCTTATGGCTGCTTCATCAGTCATTGCTCCTCCATCTGGTCTTCATCTTCTAGAAACTTGATGAAATCTCCTGACAACTGATAGTCTTCCTCTCTTTTTCTTCAGTGTTTGACTTTGTAACTTAAAAAAAAAAATACTTTTTCTCATTTCAGTGAAAGTTTGAGATGAATCTATTCAAATGCCTGTGTTTAGGTCGCTAGCACATTCTGTAGACATGTTCATTTATTTTCCCATTCATTTATTCAAAGATTATCCTAATCATGTCTGCCATGTGCCAAACTGTTTCCAAGGATAGTCTTTACCTGAACTGTCAAAAACCCCTAGCCCTTGAAGTTTCTGTTGGAATAGGGCCATGCCGATACATAATTAGGGAGCTTGCTTTGTAGATAAAATGTCATGGCTGTGCTATTACGAAAAGGAGTGAAGGGAACTCTCCAAACAGGCATCCTGATCATGTTCTATTTATTCATCTACTCATTTTCAGTCACCATTTTGGAAAGTGTCATCTTGCTCCAGGGCCCAGGTCCTACTTATATGTAGGCATGCTCCAGATCTTCTTCCTTTTGTCTAAGACTAATTTTACCCAGATCTCTTTGGGAAATATTTTATTGTTTCTGAAGTCTACTTCGATATTCTTCTTCTGAGGGGGAATTTAAATTCTCATTCTTTGATAGTCATTGATCCATTAATCTTACTTGTCACAACTTCTTTTAGATCTATATTTTCTATTTTTCATAACTTTCTTTTCTTTTTTATCCTTAGTAACAGAGAGTTAATTTGTTTTATGTTTTCTTCAGTGACATGGGATCTACGATCTTCTTTATGATTCTATAGTGGTTACCACAAGGTTTTTAAAAACTTGTGTGAAACAGAATTTTCTCTTGTGTTAAAAATTAAGAATACTCCATCAATGTTGAATTCTACCTTTGTAAGATGAGTTACTCATTTTCTACTACCTGCTAAACCTTTATAAGTATAGAACCAGATGTTGTGATCATTTTAGTCAGGCTAAATAACTATTTTGCTAAAGTGATGTGGAAATTCCTTTTATTGTTGTGAACTAATGTGACTTTCCTTGAAGTATAAATCTTGGTAGCATTTTAGTATATAATATGTAAAGAAACTGAAATATCTAGGCTTATTTCTATAATTTAAAGATAATGAGAGAACCCTTAACAGTTAAACACATATCTTATTTTTAACTCTTTAGAAATAAAATTTAATATCAATAGAAATATGTTAGCATGGTTTTTACTGTGCTTCTGTAGTACTGCAGAGTTTATTGTTATGTTAGGTATGTAAAAGTATTCTGAATAGACAATCAATTTGAACTTTTGTTTTTATACTTTACATCAAGTAAAAGGGTCTTTAAAAACAAATGGCTGCATTAAAATAATAGGTAGTTTTAAAAACTTTTTTTACTTAAAGTAAAAAAAAAATGATACTACTACTACTACTAATGATAATAAACATAACCTGCATTATGTGCACCTCTGAAATGTGTTTTACTCATTGCTGTTGTTCCAGTAAAATTTAATTAAACCTTTGTCGTGTTCTGAAAAGGGTGAAAGAGTTAAATAATTTTTCCTGCTACCCACTTTTTGTGTACATATGAGTAGCAGCTCCACTACAGGGAGATGTGTGGAGGTAGAGAAATATCAAACTAAGCTTTTGCTCTCTGTGGATAATAAAAATTACCCACTTTCTCACAGATGTCAAATCTGGCAGTTTTCCATGGAAAATTTGGATTGAATGTCAACTACCCAAATTATTTTAGTGTCTGCTGAAGTGTGTGCTTGGCAGGGATTTCAGCAGGAAAATAGGAAGTGGGTTTGAAAACATTAATAATATCTGAATACAACTCTTTAAGCTGATTGTTCCATAGATGAACCAAAGCATATACTGTCCCTGCAAACTACAGCCCTCCAAGAAGTCCAGGTGGACACATTGTCAATGGTTCAGATATAGATGTTGAGAGGAGGACTTATTTAGGAAGCAGGGTTTGCTATCATGAGTCGATCTTTTTGCTTTCCCTGCAAATAGATTGACTCATTCATAACTAAACATAAATATAAATGATGCAAATACCATGTAGGCAGTGAAGATGAAGGCAGTGAAGATACCATGGGGTTTTATCATTATAAGTTATTTTGAGAAAGGTAGATTTGTTCAAAGTGTATGGAAGTTTGGTTAGATGACCTGAGTTCCAGGGCTGACATGGACCTTAAGAAGTCTCCACTGTATCCTATGTTTTCTCGTCTGCAAATTAAAGAGGATGCATTGGGTCATCTTCATGGATACTTCCAGCACATCTTTGATCTGTGTTGATAAGAAAAATTGACATAACTCAATACTGTATAAATCTTGTTACTTTGTTTCCCTTGAGAAGAAACAGCTCCATTGCTTGAGGAAGAAATTAAAACTGCAGTAGATCAAGTTACATGAAATGAGTTCTGAGCAGTTGTGTAACACCAAGGGATTAGCATAATCAGCACATAAATTTGAAGTTTCTATACATATGTCTTTTTTTTATTCATCAAAAGTGTTCATCTTTCCTCTTCCGAATGCTCCGGCATTGTACAATTACTCATTCAGTGAATATTTACTGAACAGATACTATACTAAATGGTAGGCAGTGAACAATGCTAGATATTCTTTGTAATAATTTATGAGGTTTATACTTTAGTGGGGAAGACAGATGATAACAAAGCCAATATGAACCATTTGTGGAGAGACAAATAGTGATAGATGGGATGGAGGGAGATTGGGTGCGCAGTGTGTATAATTGTGCATATTCACACATTTTAAATAGGGTGTTTAGGGAAGGCTTTGCTGAGAAAGTGAACTTTGAGATCACACCTGGAAAGGGTGAGGGATGCAATCATACCCATATTGGAGCAGGAGCTTTCAAGATAGAGGACTTAGCAAGTGTAAAACCCTGAGGCAGGAACATGCAGGAAATTGTTAGAAATAGCACTGTACTGCTTCTTGCTCTCACTTGGAAATATTTATTATTCACCACTTCTATGCTGAACACTATTTCTTTCTCATGTTCATCTAGTATAAAGGACAAACTTATAAATGAGGGCAATACATTAAAAATATGTAGGAATCATGAGAGTTTGTGAACTCTCAAGGGGAGGAAGGTCAGTTCTGTATGGGTGGTCAGGAAAGAAATCATACATCCTGGGATGCTCTTAATACTTTTTATCTTAGCAAATGCTCCAGTTAAGAACTGTTTTATGGCTTTAAATATATAAGAAAAGTCATGCATATCATGGAGGCTTTTCCCTCCATTGTTTGGAAGAAAGTAAGAAAAACATAGAAATTGTTTCCTAGGTCACCTCTCTGTGCCAGGCCTTGGTCTTATTTGTTCTTTAAGGATGACCACTTGGTTCTTCTACTCCTTGCTTTAGAGAAGAAACTTGGTCTTTGAGAGGTAAAGAGGTTGCTTTTAACTACAGAGTGAAGAAATGGTTGAACCAGGCTTGAAATTTGGGTCTTCTTCCTCGCTCCCTATCTGCACAGCCCCGTCTGCTCTCATCTTGATTATGTTGTCTGATGGAGACTGAGATCTATGACATGAAGGTAAATGTAGCCCTAGCATGTTGGATTATAGACTCTTGGGACTGCAGTTGCCTGTAATAAATTGTCAGCTTTTCAACTCGGAGACTTGGCTGAAAATTCTTCTGACATGTCTAGTATGACAACTCACTCGTGCTGTCTTTTCCTAACTGAGGCTTGTGGTGTCTCCCGCCCTCTTGGTCATCCTGTTGCTTCTTTTACTGATTCTCTCCACTCTCATTTCTTTATGGGACTATCTGAAATATCTGAGATATGGTAAATATGGATTTGCTTGAAAATGAGGTAGGCCCTTAAATATGTCATAAATAAGTTATAAAAGGTCACATTCATACTTTACATTGATGGGTAGGTGGCTTTCAATTTTTTCATAGAATTTCCTCAACTGAAAGCCTACTTTTTATTCTCACAATGATTTTAGTAGATAGAGTATTTGATGATGCTTAATTAATACTCTTTGTTATATTTAGTTTTCAATCTCTTCTTTTTAAAAACAAATGTAATGGACTTTTATCTTCCAAGTTTATACTATTATGTGACTGCTAATACTAGGATTATTTTGCCTTTTATTAAGGAAAACAGTATACTTATTTTAATTATACGCTTTATACAGTTTGGTGCCTCAAATGTGTATTAATTGGTAGCTTGTACTTTGAGGGGAAAAAATAAACAAATATTTGCATTGTGACAGGTGATGTATATGAATTGTACTAACTAAAATAGTAACTAGTATTTATTTATTGAATATTTCCAGGGGCTAGGTTTTGTACCAAGTGTTTTAATTGTATTCATTGAAAGTTCTCAGTAGATCTAGTTGTAAGATAGGGATTACTGTGTCCCTTTTGCAAACAGAGGCAAAGAGAAGTTTAATAACTTGTTTAAAGTATCTAGGTAGTTTGGCTTCCCCATTTGGAGTTGTAAGTACTATGTTACATATTTGTCCCTAATAAAAATGTTTAAAAATCAGTTGGAGACTTACGATACTTAAACACACAGTGCAATATTGCAAAAACTTGTTAAAAATGAACAAATAACACAAGTACTTATAGAATTACTTATCCATAATGTTCCATCCTTGCTCTTAGTTATGAATTGGAAAACTACTTTAAACAGTGACAATGGAAGATTTTAAGATTAAATAAGAGATATAGTCTGACAGAATTCTAATAAGAGACAGAAATTATCTTAGAATCAACTTAACTTATTTATCCATCTTTTCTACTAAAGGAAACTTAGGGAAGTATTTGAACCTTGATTTTTCAGTCATAAAAGCAGAACACTATGAATGTGGTTGGGCTTTTCCCAAACAAAAGAATTGCTGAATTAATAGCATGGGTAATGCTTAATTGCTAATTGCTACATTTCAAAAACAACTTCAAGCAAAATGATGTTTGAAATGAAATTTGAGGGAATCTAAGACCCATGTCCAAAATTATGGCTTCCTTTCTAGACTGTAGAATCTGAGCAAAGCATATCCATCCATCTTGATATTCACTAAGTGTTCTCTTAGTTTAAGGTTGTCATCTTTCCTTTAAAGGTAAAAAATACTTCATTAATTTAATTCATGTTAGCCATTTCTTATGCATAATAATTGATTGCATTTATTTAATGACTGAGGCATTCTTTACATGTTAATTGAACATTTCCCCTGATAATTTTTCAATCTTTTAAAAATATTATGTCAAGTTATTTTGTAGGTTCTTAATTAAGGGGAGTAAGCCGCTGTCTTTAAATTTCTTATTTTTATCCTATCTGAAATATATATAAACATTATATCCCCTTTCCATATACATTTAAAAGCAGAACTACTGGGCATAAGATCTTTTCATCTATCTTGAGTATGTTAGGGGTTGTTTGCATTTTCCCTATATTTAAAATGGTAATAAATTATCACAAACTTGATAAAATTAGAAGGGTCATTTTTCATTTCCTGATGAAATTTTAAAATATAGCAGTGATTATTTGGAAATTTGCCTTTAATGTATTAATATTTAAAACACCATATAAAGATTATGATGAAAATGATGAAATTATTCTGTGTTATTTGTTCATTTTTAACAAATTATTATGATGAAACACGAAAGAACTAAAGTAATAATTAACATTTACTGAATATTTCCAGGGATGAGGCATCATACTAAATAGAAAGTTCTTAGTAGATCTCTATATAAGATAGGGATTGTTATGTCCATTTTTAATGATTTGATTTATGTTTTACCTTAAAGAAATAGCTTGTTTAAGTTACAGATAAAGTTTTAGAGTGTAGATGCTAGAAAATTATTTTGATTTGTGTCTGGTATTTTGATCCCTACTTCTGTCCCTAACTAGTAATGCACCCTTACCTGTTTGTCTCATGCTACAACCTCAGTAAACTTTTTAGAGAATACATGAAATACTTTGTATTATGGAAATAAATGCATTGCCTATTTACAGTTGTATGTGGTTGTTTGAAGGCTTATTAAAACAGGTACATGAACTGAACACTATTATCTCTGAATCTATAGGTTTGTGTGAGTCTTTCAATATGCATATCTAATAAGCCCTGATACCACACTGTATTTGGGTCACAGACTCTATTTTGAGAAACACTGCCAAGAAGAAAAAAAAAAAGCCAACTTGGTAACACAGTTGTGGCTCCTCAGTTCTTTTTGAATGGGGGTGAGTGCTTGAGTCTGTGGAGATAATGTTGAGTACATATGATGATAGCAATAACATTTTGAGATTTTGACAGAAAATTCTGCTCCACATGCTGGAGACCACACTCCAGCCTACAGACTTGTGAAACCGGGTTTGATTTCTTCCTCAGCAAAAATGTGGTGAAGCCGCATGGAAATTCATTAGCAAGGGTTTCTTGTTTTCAGGTATTTTTTTTTTCCTTCTCTCACTTTTGACTTGTTATTAAAGGTATAACAGAAAATATGAAATGCTGCAGTATAATCTCTGCGAGAAACATCAGCATATCAAAACATCAACATAAGAGTCTGAGACATTTTTACAGGAAAAAAAAAATGGACCAAAGATAAGAGGAATCTACACTAGAATAGATAATGGGGCACTCATGCACATGTACACACATGTATAAAGAGCTAGTCTTTCAGAGATGCCACTATTTACATCACCACCATTCCTAATATCTCTCATTACTGAGTGGCAGTAATGGTTAACACAGAATCAGTTATGTTGAGCTCATATACTTTCTACTGGATGGAAGTGGTCTTTTAAACTTGTCATAACTGCCATCAAAACATATCCTTAAGCAAGTATTTAAATATACTTTGCTATTAATGATAATATGTGCTGGCTAGTGAGAAACAAACGTTGTAGATGTAAGTTAAATTTACCATCAGTGTAATATAGGCTAGGACCTTAATTCTTTCAGCTTATAAATGGTACTCCTCAAGGGCCATGATCAAGCTTATAACTAATAAACAGTTCAGAAATTGAATGATGGATTTGATCTCGCTGCTGTTTAGTTGACAGATGGGAATCAAACAGACATAAACTCTGTACTTCCAATTTATTGCTGGGAAGGGAAATTGTGTGCCCAAAATGCCATAAGACAGGTTGTTCTTCCAGCATTTATAGTCTGCAAGAAAGGAGAAAATAAAGGTCCTGTAGTCTTTTAAAAAAAGACATTTTTAACCATTTTCAACATATTTCTGACTTCCAGTTTGGATGAGAATATTAAGTATATCACAGCCAAGTTCTGAACCTTTTGAAGTTCATTCATATAACTATTTTCCCAATTAATGTTTTAATTCAAGGTTACAATAAAGGAAAAATTCTTTACCCCACCTATTGCAGGTGCCTAGTAAATGTTCTATTTACAGTAACCCTAAAATGCTTCTAACAAATGTTAAAATATTTTCTGTAAGTGCATAATTTAGTTCTTATATTATGGGTAAGTAACCCAAATAATTGTCCAAGTATGCTGAGTCAACACTGTAAAACTAAGTAGTCACAGTATAGTATGAATATGAAGTAAGCATGTGCTATTCAAAGATCTGAAATTAACAATATATATGTGGAGGCATATTTTCCAGGTTTACTGTATTTTTATCCTCTGACTTTTATGTGGTCTTTAAACACTTTAATGTGAAAAAAAAGTAATGATCAGCTTTGAAGAAGATATCAATACTGTATTTCATGTGGCTCCTTAATTGCAATAATTTAATGTTTAATCTTCAAATTCCATGCAAGAATAATTAATATGAATTTTATCAGTATGATTACCCACTTGAGATTTTTCTGCTCAAATATGAATTGGATTAGCAAGATCTTAAGTACATGAAATTTATTAATGAATAAATTTATTAATTTCACAAGCACTGGTTATGTACCTATCATGTTTAAATTTCAAAACTGAGATTCTAGACATTTTAAATCCATAGATGATGCAGTTAGCTTTGAAAGGAGTCAGTCAGTCTGACAATTTTGGCTACTATATTAACCACAGCTAATATTCTCACATAAGCAGGTCTGTTAATAAAGAGACAGAAAGGAAATTTGGGTGACTTAATACAACACAGAAAAAAAACTCACATCCTATAGATGGTGCAGAGCAGAAAATTTAGACTCTGAAGTATTTTGTATCATATTGTTCACTGAATAAAGCTTCATGGCTTTATAATGAATTGGTTTAGTTATACATTCAATATATGTCCATATCTATGCAAGGGAAAATTATGCCAATATTCTCCACGGAAAAAGTTAAAGATGACAGCAAAGATATTAGATAAGGCATTGCTCTAAAAGAGAGAAATAGGAATTGGGGACATCTGAATGAAGAACAACCAGTTATTGTGAAATTATCAAAAACATAAAGAGTGAAGTATAGTTAAGATTCAAGTTTGAATAGTTGAAATATGACCAATAAGTGCAAAATTAGCAAAGAATAATAACTTCTGCTAAAGCTAATTGGTAAAATTAGAAGGGGATATTTTATAAAGTGGCCCAAATCCTTGACTACTAAGGTAATAAATGTTATACTTTTGATGCTTTCCTGCAACTCGTATCATTTTCCAAATACTTTCTGTTGACTTATGTGTTTAACACAAAATTATAGAGCTAATATGCAAGTTGGAGAGAAATCTGTACCTGCCTAAAAGAACTTTAGTCATTGAACAGAAATGTAAACAAATTCATAAGAGTGGTGCCAACATACTGTATAAGATATTACTCCTCATATCCTCCCCCTTCACACTGCCAAACAACAACAATTTGACATCCATCTACAGACAAAAGTTCCTTGTAGGAGATGTGGGATGCAGCACTATCCATCAAGGGAGCTGACGAAGTCTTTCTTCCCCATGCATTAGGTAACAGGCACATAGACCTTCTTTCTGCTGTAGATCTGTAGTTGTTCAGAAACTAATCTCTTGACCATAGTTCAGGAACCCCTGGAAGATCTGTCTCATACAATTACCCATGAACAATGGTGCTATTGTGGAAGTTCAGGCTTCCACAATATTAAGGAGATGTTCAAATGTAAAACTGGCAAAAAATATCAGAACACATAGGAGAGGATTCCTAAATCAGTTGTATTTTTACACACTGACAATGAAATATCTGAGTAAGAAATTAAGAAACTTACAATACCATGAAAAAAATACTTAGGAGCTAATTTAACCAAGAAGCTAAAATGTCTATGGACTGAAAATCACAATTCTTTATAAAAGAAATTGGAGAAGACATAAATAAATAGATAGAGATCTGTATCCATGAGTCAGAAAAATTAATACTGTTAAAAATCCCTTAATAATGGGCTTTCCCTGGTGGCACAGTGAGTTAAAGCACCACATTATGAAGCTCTCTGAAGCTGTTGCAGCACGAGTTTGATCCCCTGCCAGGGACCTGACCCACATGATGTGGCAGATCTCTCCTGACCTGCCCACGGCTCCCCTCAGCAGTTTATTTTAGTATATCTGCTTGTTCTGCTCCCCACTCTGTCTCTGGTGAATCCTCTCACCCACCAAACCTCTGGCCTCTACCACAGTTCTATAAGCCTAAGTAAATAAATCTTAAAAAAAAAAATCCTTAATACCCATAACTACCTAAAGTCAATATAATCTGTATCAAAATTCCAATGGTATATTTCATAGTATTATTTTTTAAAATTCTAAAATTGATAAGGAGTCACAAATTATTCCATATAATCAAAACTACCCTGAGACAGAATAAAGTATCAAGTGTCACATTTTATGAGTTCAAACCATATTAGAGGCCCTTCCTAGTGGCACAAAGTTAGAGTCTCAGCACTATCAAACTTTCACCAGCCACTGCGGTATGATTTCAATCCCCAGTCAGAGGGGTGACCCACATGGCATGGCAGACCTCTCCTGACCTGCCCACTGCTCCCTTCAGCAGTGTATTTCAGTAGATCCACCTGTTCTGCTCCCCACTGTGTCTTTGGTGAATCCTCTCACCCCCCACATCTCTGGCTACACTCCAGTTCTTGTATGCATAAATTAAAATAAAAAATAAATAAATCTTCAAACTATATTACACCATTATAGTAATAAAAATAGCATAGTATTGGAATAAAAGTAAGCACAGATGTAAGTAGAACATATTTTTGAACTCAGAGATAGACCTTTACATGTATGATCAATTAATATTTGACAAAGCTCAAGAATACTCAGTGGTGAAAAGATAGTAAAAGGTGTTGGGAAAACTAATCAAATGCAAAAGGATAAAATTGGAGCCCAATCTTACACAACTCACAAAATTGAACTTACAATGGATTAAGGGCTAAATCGTAAAACCTGTAACCATAAAAATCTTACAAGAAAATAGGGAGAAATTTTCTTGAAATTGCTTTTAACAAGATTTTTTTTTTGACATGACACTAAAAGCATAAGCAACAGAAGCAAAGATCAATAACTGGGATAACATCCAACTAAAAATCTTCTGCACAACATAGAAAACAATCAGCAAAATTAAAAGGCAGCCTACTAATTGAGAGACAGTATTTACCCATCATATGTTTGCTGAAAGGTTAGTATTTTTAAAATATAAGAAACTCATAGGATTCAGTAGCCAAAAATTCAATGCAATGTACAAATTTAATATCATCCCAATGGAAATTTAAATACTATTCTTCAAAGAAATAATACAAACATTTCTGATACCATATGGAATAACAATAACAAATATACAAAGTAATCCTCACAAAAAAGAGGAAGAATTGTGGTATCACGCTTCCAAACTTCAAATCTTTAAAAGCCAAAACACTATAGTGATGAAACAAAAACAAAAACACAGTCCAATGGAATAGAATTGAGAACCTAGAAATAAAACCACACTTGTATGGACAGTAAATCTACAACAAAGAAGACAAGAGTATACACTGGAGAAAGGAAAACTTCACTAAATGTTTTTGGGAAAGCTGGACAGCCATTGGCAAAAGAATGAAACTAGACCACCATACAGAAATTAACTGAAATGGATAAAAGGCATGGATGTAAGACCTGAAGCCATAAAACACATAGAAGACTTTTGTGATGTCTAATGTCTCTGTGAATTCATCACTTATAGCAAGAAAAACAAAGAAGAATATAAGCAATTAGAACTACATCAAGCAAAAAACTTCTGTTCAGTATAAGCAACTGTCATTAAAATGAAAACCCCTCTGAATGGAAAAATGGAGAAATGGTAAAAAAGGAATGAGTGTACACTGTGGGTATGAAGGCTGATCCAACCCCTATGGAAAAGTTTGGAAGTTTCTCAACATATTGAAAACATACCTAGTATATGATCCAGAATTCCACCCCTAGGAATTTACTGGAAGAATGCAAAGCCATTTACCTTAAGACATATAGGGATTCTTATGTTCATTGTAGTCTTATTTACAATAGTCAGGCTAGGAAACTAAGTTAAGTGTTCAAAGACAAGTGAATGAATTAAGATGTGGTATGTATACACAACAGAATATTACTCAGCCATTAAAAAAATAATAAACTCTTTACTTTCATGACAACAGGGATGTAACTGTTATGTCACTCAAGATAAGTTAGAAGGAGAAAGATAAATAGCCAATGGTATCACTTATATGTGAAATATAGGGAAACAAAACAAACGCTCAGATAAACCAAACCAATAACAAATCCTAGAAATCTAACTGTAGAATTGAGACTGAGAAGGGTGGGGACAGCAATGTGTGGAGGGGTCCATTGGACAATGGTGGAGGACTGTGGGTGATGATGGGTGTGTTATGGTAATATACACAGGAAGAGTACGACCCTAAAATCTAAATCCCATGTAATGTTATATGCCAATGTTTTCTGAATAAATAGCCACTATGAAAGATAAAAAAAGAAAAGAAAAGAAAAGAATAAAGGGCAAAGGACCTGAATGGCTATTTTCCAAAGTAGTGTAGAAGTATAATAGAAGATAACTTTCAGCTTTTGAGTTTGGAGTAATAAGTGATTGATTTTGACCAAATAACATAAGGACAGGATTTGAAAACAAAAAAGGTAATTCATGACATTATTGATGGGGGGTGAGGGTGTTGAGTTCTGTGTGAGTTGCTAGGCATGGGGTGAGTAGGTAAAGGGAGACAATTATCAGTTTGAGGGGAGGGGTGCATGAATACTTATGCCTAATGTTGGTGGGAACCTGTCTTTATTTACTAAAGGAAGAGTGTACAGACAATCAAAAGTTGAATATTAAGAGGAGGAATGAATAAGAAAGTGGTATGGTGGCCTCCAGATCCAGACAGGGAGATGAACCTTGAACCAAAGAGTAGCTCTATCTCCAAAATGACAGATGCTACAAAGGCAGCTGAATGAGAAGACAGACTGTGTCTCTGGTGTGCAACTCTCTACGGAGTGAGTGTATGTCTGGTGAGGGGGAAGCTGTGTAAAGGGAGGAAAGCATACAGATTGAGGAGGGTTTTATTCCGCAGAATCATCACTGAAGGGACTGAATTACACACAAATGAAAGGCTATTGCTATTATTGAAGGCTTTATGATAATACCAATACTTATGGTTTTACAGATTTCAACACAATATTGGGGTACAAATTGGTACTGCCAACAATAACCAGTATTTTGGAATGTTTATTGTGTTATAATAACTGTCAAATCCTTAACCTTCACAACAAATTCATGAGCACTATTCTTTTTTTACTAAGTATCAAGTGAGGACTTCAGATGTATTTTCAGTAGAGAAGGCAAATTGTCAGCAATATTAGTTTAGGCTTAGGTTCAACTTCTATTAATAGGTCAAGTCAAAATGGCAGAGTCTTCAACAAGGTAAATTGTTCTTTGTTCAGAATATCTCAAGGTAGTTAGTCTGAAGTAGTATGGCTCACCATGGTTCCAGGGACACAGGTCTTCTATGTTATTTTTGTATACAGTCTTGCATGTTATTTTTGTATTTCCAAGCCTACCTTACCATCTACTAAGGCTGCTGGTGTTGCAGTCATACTTCAGATATTTAAAAATATGAAGAGAACCAAAGGGGGGAAAAAAAAAAAAACATGCTTCATCACTGCCAACCCAGGGCTCACTCCTAGAATTTCACACACCACTTTTTTTTTTTTTAAGATTTATTTATTTGTGCATACATAACTGGGGTACAGACCAGAGGCTCAGAGGTGGTGAGAGGCTTCACCAGAGACAGAGTGGGGAACAGAACAGGCAGATCGACGAAGTACACTGCTGAGGGAGCAGCGGGCAGGTCAGGAGAGGTCTGCCGCACCATGTGGTCACCTCCGGGGCAGGCGGGAATCGAACTCATGCGGAAGCGGCTTTAGATTCTCAGAGGGCCCTCACACACCACTTTTGTTGATACTCTGAGAACTTTGGTTGCTCCAAAAAAGACAATAAAATATAAAATATTTATATTTGAAACAAATGAAATTGGGACTAAGGGAAGAGAAAATAGCAGGGAGTAACTTATCTTGTTTTATTGATTTAGATTTGGATCATTTCAGATGATATCGGGAGGAAAGGATCCATAGTTGATGGTTGTACCAAAGAGTGTAGTTAAGTGATGAACTGCATCAAAGTAAAAAAGGGATGCCAACAGATATTGGACAGATGAAAGGAAAAGTAGGGTAGGAAAACTTAAGTGACTTGAAGTCAAAAGTGAGGTGTTTCCAGCACCACTGAATGAGAGAACTTCATAAATAACTGCTGGGTTGGAGATTATGGGAAGAACATGGGAGTAGGAGATTGGAGCTGGAGTAGTCCCAGCAACGATGGAAAGAATGCTTTTGGTGTTTTGCTGAGAGTAGGTAAAGATAATACTTAGGTGGTTAACAAATGGAAACAAAAATCTTAAATGACTGGACCAAGAATGATTTAATGATGAATATTCCATATGTATCATAATAGTGTTGACAAGGGTTGAGAAACTTTTTCTTACACTGTTTCTTTCATTTTGGACAAATAATTCTTAATCCAAGTTCAAGGTTGCTATACACAGATGACATTTGTTATGTTCAAAATGGCAAGTTTTCAGAAATAATGATGATTTAAAAAACTGAATCTTTTCACTCAATGAAAACCAACTAGATGACAAAATTCCTAAAGTGTGTTACAAATTGCTTTTTTTTTAAATAATTCAAGGAATATAGTTTATGATTGAACCCTCCTTAAGTACAACTGTAATTATTCTGTACTGAAAGGAGAGACTCTCAACACTTTTCCATATTTTCCATTATAGAAGTTCCTTCCTATTTCATTGAAGTTATATGATTTTAAAGAACTGTCTCTATCTTGGTTATTTTATCAGTTCATTTACTCTCTGGTTTTCCAGAATTAGAGGTTGTGAGATGTTAACTCCTGAGCAAAAGGTTATTGTAATTAGAAAACTTAAACATAAAAAAGGCTATCTCTTTCTTTGGAGTTGGCTTAGGAACAAGTTATCTCACACTACCACCAATTTCTTGCCATCAGACTAGAAAGGGTTTGTACAAGTGAAAAAACACTGTTTTGCTTTCAGGAAAAAATAAAAATTAATTTATATCTATTCTACCTAATAAGAATGCATTTAAAGTAAGCCTTTATTTTTAACTTAAAAATGTTAATTGCTCTCTAAATACATTTTGAAATGGCATGTGTAATTTCAATATCATTGGCACCACTCAATTTCATTATTTCCTATACATGCTGTGAGCTATTGATGCTTGTGAATATTTTTGTGCACTGATTTGTGTTTCTACAGATTTTCTAGTTTCCTCCTCTTTCCACACCCGAGTCAGAGGGCCAGAATAGGGAATTCCAGTCACTTCTGATGAGTGAGTTGAAAGAGTGCTGATAATTTTGCCAACTGTATGGGAAATTGGCAATGTTTGAAACAGTGCTGTCGTGGCAGATCATTCCAATAAATTGTGCCAATGTCACGTCTGTTGTTAAATGTCAGAAAGAGGCACATGAATGTATGCATCCCGCTTGGTAAAGTTGCATATGGATGGCAGAGGTGGTGATTTCAGAGACCTTTGGCTCGTAGGTGTGATTGGGTGCCAAGACAGACTTCTGCCCCTCCCACCTCACCACCTCTCCCCAACCCTGTGCTTAGTCCAAACATACAGCATAAGTCAGGAATAAGGCAAACACCAGCTGACTTCATTCATGTGAATACAAAGAAACAAAACAAAGGAACATGTAAAACCAAACCAAACAAACTCTGGAAATCTAAATGCAGAATTAAGGCTACAAGAAAGGGAGTGGAGGGGGGAGTGATGGCTAGGGAGGGGGTCAGTGGACTGTGATGGAGGAATACGAGTGCTTTGGTGAAGGATGTGATGTGGTAGCATGCATCTGAACCTGTACCCCTATCTTATACACAGTGTTTTAAAATCAGTGTTACCTTACTGAAATATTATTTTTAAAAAATAAGAGAAAAATATTCACAGTAAAAAAAAAAAAGAAAAAAGATTGAACTAGTCATTTTTAAATCATCTTGAGAGAGTTCTACTTCCTGGAACTTTCTTCATATGTAAGACTCGAGTGACTTTTATTCCTTAATTACCAATCAAGAGAGCCACAAGTGACACAGGTGACCATCCTGACGTGACTGTGCCTGCAGAGGCTACAAAGCTTTCCAGGCAGCTTCACAGTTGTCTGATCCCTGGACCCCAGATGATGTGAAAGAGAAGCCTGTGGCTGAAGATCCTTAGCTTTGAAGACAGGTTCAAAAGGAGTCACAGGCCTCCACTTTCTGAAGGCTGAGTTGAGTTAGATGAACAGGTAGTTGGCACTTTCAAGATTTCTTTGTGGGACTTAAAGTTGGAACTTTCATTCGTGCCTAAGGCCCTCAGATTAAAGAGGACCACTTGCTGGGAAGGGACAGCAAAGATGGTCTTTTTCTGAACTAGTATCCCCTTTGTATCTGATACTGGAGAAAATTTATCAAACTTTCTAAATGATTTGCTAAATAACTATTAATAAATACTGTTTCTATATTACTTTGACTTTGGTACTCTTGATTCTGGTAGTGAAAGTCATGAAAAAGACAATTAGAATTTGGTAGGAATCTGGCCCTCCCTGGTGGCGCAGCGGGTTAAAGCACAGCACTGAGTATCTAAAAGCCTCTTCCGCATGAGTTCGATCCCCGCCTGCCCCGGAGGTGACCACATGGTGTGGCAGACCTCTCCT
>NW_004567137.1:5088604-5125128 GCF_000260355.1 Condylura cristata
GAAAAAAAAAAAAAAAGAATTTGGGAGGAATCAAGTTGGTCATGACCTATATATGTATTCATTTAAAACGTGAAGCAGAGGTGTTTTCACACATATTTTTATATAATAATGTAAATTATTCTAAAGTGTAAACTCTTGAAATATGGTAAATTATAATCGTATTTTATAATAAATATATTTTGTATAAAAATGTAAGTAATTGTGATGTACAACCAACCTGCTGAGTATGGTAAAGTCATGCTTTTAAAACACTTGGTAACTGAAAGCTTCTGTATTTTTTGCTATGTCGCTTTTTAATGTCAATTTTTTAACTTTAATTTTTTACTGAAGAACATAAAATATATGGAAATTGCAAAAGGTAAAAAAATTAACAAATGTATATAAACAAGAAAGTAAGAAAACAAAAAACCTTAACTCAACTATTGTTTGGGTGTTTCTCTACAGAGAGTTAGAAATGGAAGTGAAACTTAACTTAGTTAACAAAAGCACAAAAGACAAATTACAATAAAAGTAATATTGAGAAAGGAGACTGAGGGGAGAGGGAAGTAGGTTTAGATGAGGTAACGTGATGGAGTAGTACACTGGAGCTTTGGTGCTGGATGAGTGAAGCTACAGACCCCACAATATACTGATGTAAACAAGTAGCACATCAATAACATCTGATTACAAAAGATAAAATAAAAAGCTCTCATCAGTGTAACTATATAGATAAATATGTAAGGCAGTATGAATGTAAAATTGATAAATGAAAGGAAGTTTGGCAAAGTCTCTGTAGAGATGAAAAGTGAAGTCAAAGCAACATGACAGGCAAACAGGCAATTTATTTTATCTCATGGAACTTTGAATATTGCTTGTGTTCCATTTGTTTTTTAATAAATCCATTGATCCCTTAATTGAAATATTTATTGAATATTTGTTATGGGCAGGACTTATGCTTGACACTAAGAATTCATTAATAAAATGATAAAGAGCTGGAGAAAGTAGGAATTTGTGCTGTGTTCTACCACAGTTATAGGTCCGAGATTGTAAGCAACCCAGAAGTATACATTTCTGCTTTTATAGTAATAATGGATATTATGAAAGGAGTAGAGAAAATGTGTGTGTGGCTTAACAAGAAGTGCTGGAGACATGTGAAAGAAAAGACAAGTAAAAGGGAAGGAAAGAGTAAAACAGAAGTTGAAGTCAGAACAACTGAAATGGCATCACCTATTCCTCGTAGGTGGAAGGACTCTCATTCTTAATTAGATGAGAAGGGCACTTAGAGTTTTGAGCATTTGAAATTGACTTATATTTCAAAAGGATCACAGGTTGTGAAGAACACAGGTTTTGGTCAAGGAATGGGATCAGGAATACCATTGGGATTTGGTTGCAAAAATCCTGACAGAAGATCATAGTGGGTTGGTCAGGGTGGTACCAACAGAGGTAGTGGTGAACAGTGATCAAAACATTGATTTAAGATATTTGAAAAATTCAGTCAACAAGTTTGCCCCAGGTGAATAATGGGGTATGCAAGCAATCACAGATGACTTGAGGATTTGGAAGCTGTAACTAGATCCTTTGTTTCAAACAAATATTTAGCAGGGTATAAAAGTCATACACTGTATTCCTGTCACCTCCACAAATGAAACAGGAGATTGATGAAATTCCCTTTTTTTAAAAAAAAGTGACTAAAAACTCTATATGCATTAAATTAAAAGAAAAGCAGTTGATAGAAGAAGTCAAGGTCTATGTTTCATTTAATGTAGAAATGAAAAATAATTTCTTTTCAACTTGTAACTAATTTCTCTTCTGATGGTAGAGATATGGAAATTCAATTTAAATCAAAGTGTAAAGGATATAAATAACATGTGTAGAAACTTTCTGAGGTTTCTAAGTTTTTAATCTCACCTCTTCCTTCTTTAGGCCTTAGAATCGTGTCGCTTCCTTCTTCAAAATGCTCCAAGAGTTTCCTGTATTGCTTGCAAAAATAAATCTAAAGCTTCGCCTGGGTGAGCAGGTCTTAGAGCACTCTGCTCTGCATATCTTTACACTAGATGAGAATGTATTGCATTGATTTGTGTGTCAGCATTTAGTCTTTGTATCTATATTCAAGTTCCTTATGTCTTTTCCCGATTTTATTCTTGCTCCCTTTCATTCTTTTCACTGATGACCCTCACATTCATATTTCCAGTCACAATTCCATTCAATATTTCTATTTGGATATAAATAGAACTTACATGCTTATGTTTAGAATCGATCTATTCCTCATCTGTGTGTGCGTGTGTGCACTTAACACAACTATTCTAGGACATGGAATAGACTGGATTGAGGAAGTTGCTTTGAATGCTAAAGAAAATTTCTTTTTGAGGTGTTTAGACTTTCAAGAAAGCTTTTAAATATTTATCACAGAAGATGTATTATGAAGTGGCTATTTCCACTTGTAGTGATGGCATAGTTTCAGAGCAAACCCACAGACAGTTATAAAGAACACGTGTCACATTCATACTTTACAGAGCATTTGATGACATAGTAAGTATTTTATCTTTGTTACTGAAGAAATTAACACAACTAGAAATTACTCCTATCAAATCCTTTTAAGGAAAAGGTAGGATCTAAATAAATTTAACCAATTAAAAGTACTTAAGACATGTGAAGCTACTTTTCTAAAATATACATGACTTTCAAACATCCTTCCTTGGATATTATGGTAAGTGATCCCTTCATCTTTTAAAAACCACCTCCCAAAGCTGTAAATGTTGAGAGTTGCCACATAATATTTGACTTGGTATTTCATATCTAGCAATCAGAAAGAGAAAATGTTGCAGTGGATTAAAAATACCTGTTTTGACAAGCATATCAATAAGATCATATCATTCTGAATCAAGTACTGGAACCAGTACTGATAGGTCATGTTAAGAACTTTTTGTTCCCCAAGTCTCTAGTTGTAAACATAAGTGTAAATGAATAATCTTTATCTTGTGTTTTTCCTTTTCCTAATACTGTTACTTACTCGTCTAGCTCCATGTTTTATGTTACTTTATAACATAGAATTTTGGTTTTACTGTTACATACTTTATGCTATGCATGTGTCAAGAAAAAGGAATGAAGAGGCTATTTTCCAGTAATCTATTTAAGGTAAAATTTGGCCATATTAGTTTTTAACTTTTTCATGACTATCAATAACTGGTACTTAGCAGGATTTTCTCCAGCTGTTTAATTGAAAAACAAGTTGTTGTTTATTTCTCAAGAAAAAGAAGTTAAAATAAGAACTTACCTAGTGTTCATCAACTCAACTTTAAAAGCTAAGGTGTAATTAAGTAGAAGAAAATAGAGGATAACAATAACATAGTTTTTAGCAAACTGCATTTCTCTGGAAAGTGTTTATAATATTTATTAACATACAGAATTAGTCTTAACCTGTTAGAAAGAAGAGAAAATGCAACACCTTTCAAAGATGCAAATTGACAATTAACAAAACAATAGAATTCTAGGCCTTCCTTTGCCAGAGGTGCAAATTGCTAATCAGGCTCTGCTGAAAAGCTGGTTGCTTCTATTTAAAAGTTATCTTGAGATGAAGGCTCCCCAAGGAAGAAGAAAATAAGAATATGACCATTTTTGTTAAGTAGAACATCCACTACATAGTGATATCATCATTCTATTACTTGCTGCAGTTTATATTTGACAAATCACAGCCAAAGGGGGGTGGGGGCAGAATGTGTGAATTTGGTTTCTTTATGGCTTTCACAGGAATACTTTTCACTTTGATTACTGATTCTATTCATACTTCTGACCTTTACTTCTAAAGTATTAAATGGGATGGAACCTGGATACTTGAAGAATCTAATAATGTTTATCTGTTTCTCTGTGGGGTTATACTGTGTTATGCAGGTGTATGTGAATTTTTGCCACGGCGTTGCCACAGCGAGTCAATGTACATTCACATTCCACTTTCCATAGATAGATATTTCCATTTATCTGATTTCTTGTTCCATGTAGTTTTATCTGCTCTTTGTAGTATTGACCTGACTTTCCACCTGTGTTTACTTTGCAATTGAAACTCTCTGACTCTATTAAGAGTTGTGCTGTGGTACTGAAACTTTGTATTTCTTCTACTCCCACAGTTGATCTGCACTATTGAGCACCATGTACCTTGCCAGGTGTCATGAAGCAAAGATGATAGACTTTTTCTAGTAGTGCTCTATACTCAAAACAAAATAAGCTTGGGCCTCTCTGGTGGCATAGTATTACAGGATAGGGAGAGGGGTACCCCAAAGCCCCCAAACCTTCTCGCTCTAAATAGGTTCTGCCATCTGCCGCATCAAGACAAAACATGTAAGACCTTTAATGAAAAGAAACTTTAATGCAATTAGTGTGCAATACAGAAAAGACAAAGAATATAGTTTCTAAATCAAACCCCCCCCCCAAGTTACCCATTCCCTCGTGAGTAGTCCACTTAAAAGGGATTGGCCCAAAGTAAGGCCTAAAACCCCGCCACAGGTCTAAAGCACCTTCTGGTGAGGACCCAAAGAAAAGGGTCAGAAATGGCCAGACAAGTCTGGGAGGAAAAAAACAAAATCAAAATCAAGGTAAACACTGCCATAGTTAAACTCTCCCTGGGCCTCTCCCCCACATCTGTTTCACCCAGACCAGGACCAGAAGCAAGCAAAGCTTCTTCACAGGCCTCTCTGCTCCATGTACCTCCCTCAGGCCCGCTTCTGGCTCCCTATCGTCCTTCCATCCTCTTCAGCCTCCTGCCCAAGCTCTTCTTCCCCCTGCTCAGCTCCATACTCCTTTGGGTGGGGCAGGCAACCTAGAATCTCCCCTTTTCCTGGGGACCACCCTGTTACAATAGGAGCTTCGTCTCATGCCATCACCACTATGGCCTGAGTTTGATTCCCAGCCAGAGAGATGACCCACATGCTTTACAGCAGGCCTCTCCTCTCAGTCCCCGCTGCTCTCCTCAGCAGTGTATTTCAGTAAATCTGCCTGCTCTGCTCCCCACTCAGTCTCTGGTGAATCCTCTTAACTCCCATACTTCTAGCCTACACCTCAATTCTTCTACACTAAAAATAAATAAATAGGCCCTCCCTGGTGGTGCAGCGCGTTAAAGCACAGCACTAAGAAGCTAAAGCCACTTCAGCATGAGTTCGATCCCCACCTGCCCCGGAGGTGACCACATGGCGCAGCAGACCTCTCCTGACCTGCCCGCTGTTCCCCTCAGCAGTGTACTTTGTTCATCTGCCTGTTCTACTCCCCACTCTGTCTCTGGTGAATCCTCTCACCCTCTGCATCTCTGGCCTGTATCCCAATTCTGTATGAATAAATAAATAAAAATAAATAAATAGTATATTAATTAAAATAATTACAATAAAATAAAGGTGAATTGTTCTGAAAAATAAAATTAAGGTTAAAGTATGAACTTTTCCTTAGCTCCCTTCTTTCCGTTGCAATCGTTTATTAGGATAGATCTAACAGACAGTGGTAAGCAAGAAAGACACTGCCTTTTTCCCTCTACTTGGCCCACTGATTGATTAATAAACATTTATTGAGACAGGTTCTGTTACACAGGCATAAGAATGTATGTAAGTCTCTAGAAGGAAAAGAGTACATTCTAGGAGTGTAATGTTTTGACCAAATTCCTGAGTCTTTCTAATTGTCAGTTTTCTCACTATCAAATAGGAAAACTGATACCTTCTTCAGAGGACCCTGCTGGGAATGATGGGGGGATAATGTGTGTGGTGTGTGTGCATGGTTTATACTTACAATTGAATTTCCCAGTTCCAGGAAAGCTGTACTCTATGACTGCCACAGTTTTAGAAAAGAGGGCAGCTTAAGTCGAGGAAAAGTTTAGTGATATCATGCCATAGATATTTTATTTTATTAACGTTCATCATTTTGACTTTTCATTTTGTCCCATTAGGCCTTGGTGCTCTATGATGTAGAAATGTGTGCTTTTACCGAGACAAACATTTGGAATGTGCTTGGAGAGTCTTAGAAACAATTGCTAGTGGGAGAAGCGGTGTAGCATCATGGGTCAGTTCTGGGCTTGGAGTCAAAAAGACCTGGGTTGAGTCCACAGTGTGCACAGCATATTTGACAGTCTCTTCAGACTTCAGTTTCTCCATCTGAAACAGGGATGATGAAATTTGTCTCAAAAAACTGATGGTCAGAATTGCTACATTGGGTGACATAAAGGAAATTTACAAAGTGTCTGTTGCATGGTCAGCCCTCTGTAAACTGACTCTAGCATTAGCATTATCAACTTACTTAACAGCTAGAGAGGAGTTTTAACCAACTCCTCAGCACTGGCATCCCAACAAACACTACAGTATTATTTTGCCCCTGCTTTCCTGAAGTGTGGTTCTCCGGTGAGAAATCAGTTTAGTCAAAGCTGCTTATTTATGGCATGAAATTAAACTCAGGTAATACTGATTCTCAATACAGTTGTGATTCTGAGCAACTGCTGTTATGTATAACTATACCTATATTTGCACAATCATACAAGCATATCAATAGTGATATCATGATTCAAAATTATTTCAAATAACTTGTTTTAAAAATTATCTTCCGGGCCCTCCCTGGTGGCGCAGCGGGTTAAAGCACTGCACTAAGAAGCTAAAGCCACTTCTGCATGAGTTCGATTCCCGCCTGCCCCGGAGGTGACCACATGGCGTGGCAGACCTCTCCTGACCCGCCTGCTGACCCCCTCAGCAGTGTACTTCGTCGATCTGCCTATTCTGTCCCCCACTCTGTCTCTGGTGAAGCCTCTCGTCACCCCTGAGCCTCTGGCCTGTACCCCAGTTCTGTATGCACAAATAAATCTTTAAAAAAAAATATCTTCCATGGACATATACTTGGCTATAAATAAATCAAGTTCTCTGTTTCTTTTGTAAGGATATATAACAGTTATTAGGAGAACTAAGGGGATATAAGTTTCAGTAATTGTTGATTGACATCCAGAAACCTGTTATCTGAAACCCTGCAGATGTAAGGTAAAAATCAAGAGCCTCTGAGAATGGCAGTTCCCCCAAGACAGGTCTTTTTGCCATTGTTGCCATCTTTCATCAGTCCTGAAATCTTTGGGAGGTGAATGCTGGTCTTTGGCAGAAGTATGAGGATATAAGATAACCAGGTGGAGTTTATATAGGCTGTCCAGTATCTCGGAGTCCTTTGTCTTATGCTGAACCTTGCGGTTGACAAGAATCAGATACCTTTCTGACATTTTTTCACATTAAGGGGAAGGGGAAGAAGTGGAAGTGTAGCTTCCACCCCCTACCCACCTTCTCACCTGGGATCTGTCTTCAAAAAAATATTTCTCCCCAGGCCCTCTCTGCTGGTGCAACAGGTAAGGACGCAGCACTGCACCGAACAATGGCCACTCAGTGTGCGTTCGGTCTCCGGCCCTGGAGGTGACCCACATGGCGCGGCAGACCTCTCCTGACCCACCTGCTGCTCCCCTCAGCAGTGTACTTCATCCATCTGCATGTTCCGTTCCCCACTGTCTCCGTTGAAGCCTCTTACCACCTCTGCACCTCTGGCTTTTACCCCAGTTCTGTATGAATAAATGAACAAATGCTTAAATGTTTCCCCCCCTTCCATCCCCTCTCTGGTTTCAGCTATACTTCAGGTGTTCAACTCTCTGTCCCCTACCCTCAACCCTGGATTTTTCAGATAATTACCTCCTAAGCATTCTTTATCTCTTTGCTGGCTGTGTGTTCTCTTCCTAGGGATGATCTAGCTAGAAACAACAACAACAAAAACAAGCAAAGCCAAAACATTTGCTGCTCTGGTTATAGAACAAATAAGAGCTATTCCTTCTGTATGGTTGGCCCAAGTACTCTCTGCCCTTCTGATGGGGTAGGGTCTTATTTGCCAAATCACAATTACTGGAAGAATCCTAAGTTAAGGGGCATTTCACCTTTGTCCATTTTAGGCCACTTTACTACTGGCATCCTACAAACACTACAAGAAGCTTGGAACTGCTGTGTCAATCCCATCTTCTTATCTCCAGAATTTGATTTGGTAGTGCAGGCATCACCCCATCTGTGCCTGGCTCTCCAGGCTCCTCAGAGGTGAGCAGCAAATGCCAACTTTCCCCACCCTCTCCGTCTCCTGCCAAAACTGGATTCTAGCTTCTGGAGAATTTTTGATGGGTGTGGGGCTCAGGCTGATGATGCCTTCAGCAGAGTTTGGTTCTCCTTTTGTGCCTGCCAAAACCTGTTCTGAACAAGCCAGTTCTGTACTTTCTGATTCTCGAGTTCCTTGGGCAGAAATCATCCCTTTCCAGGAAGAGTTCTGGACTTGTATTTTGTTTTCCCCACCCTATATTTTAAGGAATATGGAGTCTGAGGTGGAAATCTTAAAAATCTCTCCTTACTCCTCCTACTCCTTGGTATTTTCCAAAGAATCACAGAAAGATTCATCTCTTCACTGAAATCTAACAAAACTGCTTCCCCTCTCCTTTTACCAGCCACTCTTCATCTGATGATAAGATTTGAAGTAGAACTAATTTCATCAGAAGCCACTAATTTCAGAAATCTCTGGGAACCCAGTGTCCAACAAAATCACAGTCACTGTCACAAAGCATGTTGGGTGCAGTTCCCAGGATGGACCTCTCCTGTTACCATTTACTATGTTCAAGGTACCTAGGAGGTCCCCATGCACATTGTGGATAAACATCAAAACACAGTCTCATGTGTTCAGAGAAACATCATTTCTTTTTTTTCTACTGTCTGACATAATTATTGTCATCATTTTCTTATCATACCATAATTAGCCATGGTAGTATAATTATTGACTCCAGGGCCACCATTCTACCAAAGAGATATGGGAAATCTAACATTGACCATTTCTGGGCTTCTAAACTCAATCCCCTTGATTTGATTATCAAAGATCTATTGGATTTTCTTAAGGACCAAGCTACCGATTGTGCTGGAAGATGTCCTCACCTTCCTTGTTTACTATTCAATTACCTTTACTTTGTGGTAGCAAGACTTTCTGAGGACCTGTTCTAAACTAAGGAGATTGGCATTAAGAGGAAGGAAGTAGATCAACAATGACTGTGCTAAGCTGATTGAAATATGGGTTTGAGAGAGGATGTATGAGGCTCTGGACTGTTCAATCACTGTCCTGGGGCACTGAATCAATAATGATGTTGACAAAAAGGAGAAAAAATATGAGAGAAAAACAGAGTTGAGAGGAAAGGTGATAAATGAAGAGGGAGCCATGCTCCGTTTGCTGAGCCTGTTCATTTGCATGGACACATTGGAAATGTAGGCCTCTCGAGAGATTTGAGATCATGACCAAAGAGAAGTCTGCCAAACTCCAGAGTCAAAGAATATGCTGTCCTTCCCATCCCATGCTACACTGCTCACACTTCTGGTAGTCTGTCTACCATGAGTTCCTGTCCTGGCTGAGAAACCTGAATTTCTGAGTCACAGCTCTACATATCATTGCTTTAGTAAGTCTCCTCTGTTTCTCCTTTAAATCCTGTTTCTCTTTAAATCAGTTCAGTAACGTTTTTGAATTGATGATCCTCTTTACTGCTTCTGCTTCATTCCCCAGTCTTAGCAGAGATCTCTTAGTCTAAAACCAAGACCCTTTTCACTTTCTTTAACAGATCTGGATATATTTCTAACTCTATGCTTGTCCTCTTTGGTCCTGCTGTCTGTCCCTTTGACATAGAATTATCCTTACTCTAAAATCTACCTGTCAGACCTTTTTTCTTTACTATTCCTTTAAATTATTTGATTTGTCTGCCTTGCATTCATGTATGCCATTTGCTTTCTTACGGACATGATTAAATTGTTTAGTCTATGCCATAGAATCATAGAATCTTCATATGTCAGTATTGGAAAGAACTTTAGCGCTCCATTAATTCTATAATCTCAATGCTTTGTCTTAATAGAGCACACAGTTAAGTGACTGCTGACTTTTTCCAACTTTCCAGAAACAAGTTAATTGACAGGCTGCCTGACTTTCATGTGTACTCATTGGGGTTGTTGGTCTTTTGGATGCCTCCTACTGTGATTCCCACTTCCTGGGATTTATACCCTTGTGGAGTTCTTCCCTTGATGGGGGCTGGGCTTGCTGACTCTTCTTTAACAAATAGGAAAAAGCAGCAGAAAGAAGACAGATATGTGCCTCATTTACTTCCAGGGATGTTCCTAAGCAGTACAGAAAGCACAGCTATTTCATGCAAATATGAAGAGCCATGTTTCCAGCTTCCTTAGACTATGGCTTTTATATCTAGAAGAAACTTAAGTCAGTTAAACCTCTTCATAAAAATGTTGCTAAGTTTAAATGAAAGCTGGCCTTTTGTGACCTCCTTTTTTTAGATGATGGACTATATAAATGGAGTTCTGTGTCCAGTGATAGAGAAGGGGTGGAATATGTGTAACTGACATTCTTCAGTGAAAAAATAGATCTGTGCTTTCTCTAAGTATCATGTCTAATTTCATACCCTCCCCACCCTATACCCTATACTAATCTAACATACCATAGTATTGTTATTAATTTTGGTGGTAAGACAAGTCAGTCATCCCAAGGAATTTGTAACACTTTGGGTGTATATAAATTTAACGAATTTTTGTGCATATTTAAAATATTGTATTGTCTAAAAATTTGCTTATGAATTCGCTTCTTACTCTTCTTTCTCTTTAATTTGTATTTTTGTTGTGCTCAATGTCTTTTGGTGGTCTTTCTGTAATAACACCAGATTTAAAAATATCCTCTGTTTTAAATCTGACCTTATATATGTTCTTTCCTTTGAGCCTTCTAATGCATAATGAATCTTGATGTACTTTTTGACTGGGTGACATTTTTTGACTGTGTGTTGTTTGCAAAATTAGGTTTCTGTTGTTGTTTTTCCCCCATAATTAACATGAAGTCAGTGATTTCATTTTCCCCACTCAGAGCACTGTTGCCATCAGCTGTCCCTAAATAATGGCTTCTGATATGCACCATTGTGACACATCGGACCCTGCCCCTTGTTAATCACTCATTTTAGGAGATTGATTCTAGGCAACAGTGATTATAGACTCTCTTCACTTTCAGTGTTAAAGTCTTTGGCAGTTCATCTTCCTCTGCCATTTTCTGTGGGCTGCAATTTAAATACCCAGCCACATTAAAACTCCATGCTGACAATTAGCAATGCTTCTTTTCTGAGCCCTGCAGGAGTTTTCTTAGCTACACCAATGGCTTGGGACCTTGGAATACTTAGGAAAAAATATTCTAATCCCCTATGACTCATCTAAACTTTTTCAAATCTGTTTTCTCTATGTTTTATAAGAAAAGAGACAGCACCTTGAAGCTTTGAAAGCATATTCTAATTCCTTACTTACAAAGTCCCTCTAGTACAAATTATAGTGAAATGACATGTATAAAACTATTCCTTCTGGGCCTTTGCATATAGGTTTAGTGGTCCAGAAATCAAGATATTTATGATAAATGCTAAATTTATATATTTAATTTTAAATTATGCTAAATACACATAAGCATACATGCTATTATTTTGTCTTGCTATTTTAATCAAAGAATAGCTGTGGAAATATAAGAGAGAGACGTGGAATGAAGGGGAATTCATGCATACAATACATAAATGCCTTTAAGGGGTATTTTAGGACATCTCTGAGTCTACATGCATCTGCCTGAAACCATGCTAAAAAGATGAGAACTTTCTGCAAGTTGTATTTTAATCTTTCATTTTGGGGGCATAAATAACAAAGAAAAACTTAGGGAAAAATATCTAGTATGCTAAAGTTATTGGGATTTTTTTTAAAGATCGTATGAATGTGTATGTGAATGTGACTGCTTACATGTATAGAATTTGCAGCAAAGTTTACTCTTACTTCTTGTTTTAGTAGAACTGATCCAGTTGATATATATCACCCAAAAATAATGCTGGAGGTAAACATTTTCAATGTGTTATAATCAGCTTTGATCAGAGTCATTTCATCCCCGATATCTGCGTGACTTACTGACTGACCATTGACACAAAAACATGCAGGGTTTTTTTTTTTTTTTTCATCTTCTACCTGAGACTGCACACATATACATCAGCTCACTCACAACCAAAAAACATAATGTTAGAAATAAGTGTATTTTGGTCAGAACTGTACATTTGTAGAAATTGTAACAAGTGGCCAACAAATTTGGAATGTTTTTCTTTCTTTGCTTTACAACAATATCTTATTACCCAACTCACTGGTTTAACATTACTGAATGCATCCTACAAAACTACAGTTTGATTCCTGCTCCTTGACTTGAATGTGAAAATGTGAAATATGACTTATTTATGCTTAACATAAGATGTACACACTGAGGTGGATGCTTCCACAACATTTACAAGGTATTTGGGGCAACTTTTTAAAGCCAGTTGAAATGGCATTTCAGTACAAGATGGAATTGGTCTCAGGAAGTTAAATTACCTCTAGAGGCAGAATGTTTTTCTTCAGTAACTGTTATTGTCAGTTGAGTGTCAGGACCAAGAGCAACTTCATGTATTCAGTGGGGACAAATGGGGAGCAGAGGTTTTGCTGGTCTTACGTCCAAGTACCAAAAAATGACAGCAGTTGCAGGTTCCAGGTGGAGAGCACTGAGGTGACCTCCAGGGGGCGAGGAGTCCAGAGATGCTGGAGTTTTGTTATTCATGAGGCTTTGTAGTGGCAGCAGTAGTGGAGGGCCACTTTGTATACAAAATCATGCTACGATTCCCTCAAAAGTTGGAGGGATCAGCCTTCCAGATGAACACAATAAATTTCAGTTCATGTTCATGTATGTAAGATGGTATAGAAGTGAGAAATGATGTGTCCCCCAGCACTAATCCCAACACATCTTATGGTGACATGTTGACTGTTGATATTATACAGTGATTTGGGGCTATGTGAATAGACAACATTGTTTTTAAGATACGAGCATGAACATTGAAGAAAGATTATAGTTTTGGAAGAGCTATTACTGGATAGCTTCCTGGAAGAAGGAAGTTGTGAGGAGAGATTAACAGAAGGAATAAAAGTCTGAGCTCCATTACACTCAGGAGCTTTACCACAATTTCAGTGGTCTGTTTTACTGCTTAGTGAATATTGGTCTTGTTGCAAGCATAATGTCCTATTTGAGTCCAAAATAGCTCACACATCTCTCTTGTGTTTAGTAATAAATTGCCACTAACCATCAGGTAAAAGTTCATTTTACAAGATTCCAGATGGTACATTTAACACCATTTTTAAGGCTTCCTGTAACTAGCTAACGTGTATAGTTAATGCAAAGATATCTAAATTCCAGTATACTTTAATTCTTATATGTAGGGTCTCTCTCATCTTTCCTCAGGTTTTTTCCCCATTTCTGACGTGTTATAAAATCTTTCTGAACCCAAAAGTTACCATCAGCAGAATTCCAGTCTCAAAATTCTGTCAACCTTAATGGTTTTGAGACTTTTATAGAAGTTGCCTTAGAGTAAGTTTGAAATTTCTGACAGTAGTAGTGTTTGACTGGGTTCTCTGGTATTCCCCAAATTCCAGCATTGAAGTTCATCACGAAAAATTAGTGCTATTTGTTTCTGTAGGAAAAGCCTCTAGAATTGTATTTACCTTTGTGATTGGCTAGGGAAAATGAAGGGTTGTTATGCCTTCTTTAGTCTTAGCAAATTAAATATCTCCCAGAAAGCAGGATAAGGAGTCATAAAATCAAATTATGATAAGCATCAAATCAGAGAAGAAAAAATATTCCACTCATAATAAACCTTTGTTTGATGCAGAGCTTTGGAATCACTTAGTTGACCTAGTAGGAAATAGTGACATTCACTAGGGATAAATTAGTTTTCTTTTTCTGAAATTAACTTATTAAATGAATTCATATCCGTGAGCCAGTTGAGAAAGCAAATCAGGAAAATCAAAAGTGCTACCACATAAACTGTTGAGCATTTGTTTACTTTGAATTTTTATGGGCACTTTTCTCTGGAGATGTGAAGACACTGTGCAGAAAATTTTGCATCTTTCGAACAATAGACAATAAGTTGTAAAATGAAAACTCCTGCCTGGGTAAGTTATAATTTGTAAGGCTTTGAAATGTACCCAGATATAACCACTTGCAGTGACAAAGGAAAACTACTTAAAATAGAAAATGCTCAGCAGGTTAGAGACCAAGAATGAGAGACACAGTATAAACCTTCCTTCTTTCAGATTTAGGTCTATTAGTTTTTTATACTTATTCTGACATTTGAAGTTAGGAGTTTAACTTAAAAAATGAAGCATGCTGTAAATTACAGAATGGTGTCCTATTATAGAGGAGTGGAAAGTCAAAGCTATGTGAGCTAGTTATTGAATTGTGATTTACCCCAGGACCAGTGAGACAACTGAAGTTAGCAGATGAGGATAAAGACCAACCAGAAATACAAAAGTTAACATTGTAACTCTGTGCAGGTAAGCAGTGGGTAAATCAAAACATTCCCCGTTGATATTTACTGCAATTTAAGTGAATAAAATGCAGTGTAGTATTTAGTAACTACTCTATCAGGATTATTAACACAATTGTCAAGTGCAACCTCAACCTCAGCATTCTTGAACATATCTTCAGTGTAGCTAATGTTTGACTTTATTACTCATTTGGATGGAATATTTCACTTGCATAAATTATCTTTACACTTTAAAAAATATTAGGAATATATACGCACATTTTAATAGACTTAAAATCAGAACAAAACTTTGACAGTGTTTTGGAAGATTTTAAAAAAATTCATTTCTTCTAATTTAAAATTACAATGACTGAAGAAGGTGTCATTTTGGAAAATAGGAGTCAGTATCCTGCTTATGACTGAAAGAGGAGGTTGTGGTTCACGGCTTTTCATGACAGCTCACGTGCATATATATTCAAATCTGGCACCCAAAATCCTTGGGGAAGTGGTGGATCCCAGCCAAGGAGGCACTCTGGTGGTCTCCTAAGAAGACCAAGGAGGCACTCTGGTGGTCACCTATCCCCCCTGCCTAGCCAACAGCTGGTATCCACTGACCTTCTGCAGTTCTACTCCTTTGGAAAGGTTCTCAGCTACCATGCATGGTTCTAGACCCACAGACATTGCTTTTCCATGACATAGCGATTCTTAAAACACTGGAGATACAGCGAGAACCTGAAAGACAGTCTTAAAAGGAATCACATTTTTTTTGGTTAGTTAACTCATTTGCCTTTTTGAAATGATCTAGTCTTTTGTAAAAACATTTCAGTTGCTTTAGCGCTATTTATAGGAGAGAGTCAGATTTTACCTATGTTGGTTAATTGATTTAGCCTATGGGTCACTGGTAGTAATGAATGAAATCCCATTTCTAGATGCTTGTGCTGCTGTCTTGGGCTGCTTTTTAGCTCATGATATGTGGAGAAATGAAAGAACAGCTTAGTTTATTGGAAAGAGAAAAGAAAGTCTTTTGAGATTGGGAAAACTGCAGAAGATGAAGCTCGGCGTTGATTACTTTGAACAGAAAGACCCAGTGATTTAAAAACCATAAATGCTGTCCTCTGAAATATACATCATGTTTAGATAAGCCTCTTTGGTAATAAGCATCAGTCACTACTCAAGATTTTCACCGAATTATAGGTTGGAGCCACAATTTTAATTACAAGGAAGAAACTTAAGCAAATGAATAAGAGAAAATCTAAACTATATTTTAGTCTTGTCTCAGTTAAAACTAAGCCACTTTACATAACTACCTCTATGGTGTCTGTGACTGTTAGATATTTAAAAATCATTAATTCTATTAATTGTTTGGCAGTTGGGGTGAAGAGTAGATCAGCAGTTCGCAGCAGCCCTTGGTGGATGTTGTGTATATGTCTGTAGGCTCTTGTGTGGTGTGTAGGTGTCCATGTGGCAGAAATTTTACTATGTAAGAATAAAACAGATTTAGCAATTTTTAGTCTCCTTGAGAGCACATTATCTGATGTGTATGGATTTGCCTTCTTTCATGTGAGGCGGTGATGCCCTAGGAGAGGAATCCAGAAGTCTGCTGGCGGCACGCCACAGAGCAATACTCTTATTTTTACCTTCTTGCTTTGTCTGTGGCTGACTGTCACAAAGTTGGATTCTGTACTTATTCATGACTTTGACATTCTATGTGTACATGTGGGTCATATGTACCACTGACCCTGGTGTCAAAGGCAAAGGGCAAAAGGACCCTGCAGTGCCCTGGCCTGAACTTGATGCCGCTGAACATCCATCGGAAATCTCTAGTCCTGACCCAGGGCACAAGCTTTGGAGAGGGCCACTGTTGCCTCCAAGTAATGTTGCCATAAACATGTGTCACTTTGCAAGTTGATCAGTGAGGAAATCGCACCATGTTGTGGTAATGGAGTTGCCTTTCCCATTATTTTGTAACATTGCTACTAAAACACTAATGGAAC
The DNA here is from genome assembly GCF_000260355.1 of Condylura cristata. Taxonomy (NCBI): domain Eukaryota; kingdom Metazoa; phylum Chordata; class Mammalia; order Eulipotyphla; family Talpidae; genus Condylura; species Condylura cristata. Next base: position 5,104,967 of record NW_004567137.1, read on the forward strand.
AAAAAGATGAAGCCAGTGAATTTTTGTGATCACATCTTAAATAAAATCAGCTTTTAGAGAGATATCTCTGCTCATTTAACAAAATGTCATGTCATGGATTCTCAGGTAAACTTTTGTTTGGTCTGCGAGTAAAAGGTGAAGTTTTCCCAGCAGCATCCTGGGAGATGTTATTTTTCAGATTTAATTTTCCTTTATTAAGTGGCTTATATTTCAAAGATGAGACATATTCTAAAATAATCACTGAACGAAAGAAAGTTTTTTCTTCTTTTTTATTCACAAAATCAATCTATGTGATGCCTCTCTGGTCCAGGACCAGTCTAAAGAGAACATGTTTAATACCCCAAATGAAAGGTACCTTTGTAAAGTACAGTATCACTTTCAAGGAGCAAGACATCCTTTAATGGGTGAAATAATGCACAGTATTCTTATGTTCTTACATTCTCCTTCCAGTTTCTTCCAACCGAATCCACCATGTATACAGTGAAAGTGTTTGGAGGTGTCTGAAGTAGCCGGTGTCTGTGTCATCCCTTCACTTATTTCTGTGTTGCAGAAAAAGACTTTGAATTGAACAGATACATGTTAAAAAAAAGTGCAAAAGGAGAAAACCCATTTGTTTGTTGTGGAACAGAATTCTCCAGTCTTCCAGCAATAAAGAGTGATTGTAAGAAAAATATTTGCTACTGGAAGTCAAAGAGACTGAATGGAAATGTGTGTGTGCGTGTGTATGTGTGTGTGTGGGTAGGTAGATATTGTTCTCCCTCACATGTGTCACATGCGTGTACATGTCCATGTTGCCTATCATTTATATTCTTTTATTTTAGGTATAAAAGTATATTTCTAAGTACATATTTATATATGCGTGTGTGTAGATGCATGCATGTTGCAGTTGAACTCTATCTGTTGTAAACCTTTGCAAGAGATTTATCACTACTAATATAAAATCCCGCAAACTTGAAAGTGTCTGGTTGTTTTCCAAACAACATTACACCCATGGAATTTTATATTTTACTCTCATTGATGTTACAGTCTGACTAGTTTTCTCAAAGAGGAAAGAGCACAGTGAACACTGTGACCAGCCTGTTGTAGCACCTAATATATCGCAGCCTTTGTTTCACAGATCACATTTCCTAACTTGACCTCCTCTGCTGCATCTCTCATCAGATCAGGGGTTCTTTGTGTACAAGAAGTTCACTTTCTTGGGGCCTCCTTGGTGGTCTTAAGGGCTAAGTCTCTGGGCTATTATCACGAAGGCCCTCTTCCAATGCCCAAGTCTGATTCCTAGCCAGAGAGCTGACCCACATGGCACAGCAGACCTCTCCTATCTCACACTTTGCTCTCCTCAGCAACATATTTCAGTAGTTTTGCCTGTTCTGCTCCCCACCTTGTCTCCGGTGAATCCTCTCACGTCCCACACCTCTGACCTACATCCCAGTTCTCCACAAAAATTAAGTAAAGTCTTTTACAAAATAACAGGAGTTCACTTTCTTTTCTGGGGGACACTGTTGCCTTTGGTAAGATACAGGCACAGAGGCAACCTACTCCATCCACAGAGAAAGGTTAGGGTGCACTGCTGACTGCTGTGTATTGGATAACTCCCTGGGGCTCACCACCTGTGAGAGGTAGACAGTGCCAGAAAAGCTGTTTCTCACCTTTCCCATACATGAAGGTGCTCACAATTGCTTATGAAATAGCTCCCTTGGGGTAAAGAAGCAGAGATGAAAAATCAAAGGGCTTTCTTGAAATCCATGCTTTCATTGGATAGTGGAATCAGGGAGAGAGAGGAGAAATAGAGAAGTAGCTCTGTCATGGTGCTCTTTCTTTGGGGTGCTGTTTGAATGGGAAGAAAAACCCTGATTTACTAAGGAGGCAGCTGTAGAAGAGGGAAGTGACAGATAAGGGAACGTCACAGGGCCTGTGTTAGAAGAGACCCAGCAACGCTGTGTGAGCATTTACTTACATGGAGGTGAATAGATGGATATGGCTGATCAAATTCTTTGGGGCCCCCATGTCCGAATTCTGTTTAGCATTTTCATTCTACAGTTAATGGACACATGCACTTGTAATACTCTTACAGGAACAACTTCTTGATCTTTTTTTTTTTTTTTTTACGGACTTAAAGTTATCTAGATACGTTAAAAATAGCACTTTACTACTTACTGTAGCTGTTGCTATGCTATTACTGTTTATTGTTGTGTTCTGGTGATTTATTTCAGCAGACACACTCTAGAACGACTGAAGGAGATAAAGTCGTTTTGATAATTTATGCCATTTGAGGAGGAGACCTATTTTAAACAGTACATAAACAACCCAGTTCTAATAGGAAAGTAGGAAAGTATAATTCAATTTTCAGAAACCTGGATCAATATCCTGTGTCAGCAGGGTGGGAGGGTTATTCCCCTGGGCTTGTAAAAAAAAAATTAGAAGCCAAGTGGAAAATCAGTAAAGCGTCACAATGCTGCCAGCGCTGACGTTGGTGCACAGATGCCCTCTTGGGACCTAAATGTGCATCTCTAAATTACATCATCCATGAAGTTTCTTTTACCCCAATTTTCCTTTGTTCATAATTTCTTTTTGCTGCTTGGCCGTATGGGGTGTGTTTAGACCCTCCTTTCATCTCTGGCGGCATGCTCTGGAGTATCTGTGTATTATGATGAGGATTCACTTTGTATGAATCTTCACAGCTCTCGCCTTGTGAGTTTGAAAGGATCTGTTCATAGATGAGCAGAGGGCCTCCCTGGCCGCATAGGGGTTAAGTCCCAGCTTCTTACTTCTGTAGCCTGAGTTCATTCCCTGGCCAGGGAGCTGACCTACATATGATGTAACAGACCTCTCCTGTCTTGCTGCAGGTTGCTCCCCTCAGCAGTGTGTTTCAGTCATTCGTCCTTTTCTGCTCCACACTCTGTCTCTAGTGAACCCTCTCACCCCCTACACCTCTGGTCTATACCCCAGTTTGTATATGCATAAATAAATACATAAATATTTAAAATATATAGGGAAATAATGATAATGATGAACAGCTATATATGAGAGATATTTTGTGGGGGTGGAGTGAGGAATGGGATCAAAACAGTGGGGGGAGGGAAATGTACTGGACTGTGGTGATGGCACATGGGTGATTTGGTGATGGGAAACCCAAGGGGATTACAACTGAGATGGAAAATGCACAAAAATATGTAAAAATAAACTAATATAATTTAAAAAAAGATTAAAAAACAAATACAATAAAAATAAATTATAAAAATAATAAAATATATAGGGATATAAGATCTGATAGTTTATGTCAACTGATGTAATTTATAATCAGTTTTACGACCTGCTGCTTAAGGTCACAATTTTCAAAGTTGTGATGGGGACCCGAGGCACATACACCTTGAATCAATGGAAGATGAAATCCATCCCGTGATCTTGGCTGAGTCCCCGTAAATATATCATGAAGACATAGCTTTTTGTTAAATTTGTAAAATGGTGAGTTTTACCATCTATTTGTATTCCAACTTATCTATCCTCCATCACTTTTCACCACATGTGTATAGAACTGGAATAATGTGAACATTTGGGGGGATTGTGGAATGGAAAACTGACTTGCTGTGACACTGAGTATAGTTAAGTGGGATGTGGTAGATCACCCACAGTCACACTCTCCTGTGGTTATGTTCCTAAGAGCTCTTTCTGATGGGAATGATTCCTAGGAACCACCCCCGTACTGGTGACTGCAAGTTTCAGGCACAGAAGCTCACCATGCTCTGAACATCTACTTTGCCCCTAAGGCTTGTAGACAATGGACTAGCAACTGGGTTAAAATATGTAGAGTCAGACTACTCAATGGAAAGTTCTTTCAGAGTGCATGTCATATCAAACACTTGATAAAGGTTTTCCTAAATTTGATTCTATCTGAAAATTTTACATGACCTTGTCAAGACCAAGTTAAAAAGATAAAAGAATCTTTTCTCAACTATCACTCATAAGGAAATTCTATCCTCATTGCTATTGGAAAGGTTTAGTGATCTCCCTCTTTGAATCATAAAAGTTACAAGCCTCACAAAACATGGCCACATCTCTACTGGCTCCTTTTGCAAGGATGGATGTATCCAAGCTACATCCATCTTTCCATTGCTTAAAATTGGGATGAATGAAGCATATCCCCAAATATCCTTCATTATGGCGAAGCATTTGCCATACAACCGAGGAATAGTTTGAATCAGTAGTGTGTCCAAAGTATGGTTCTGAGTATTTAAAAATAAATCCCAGACAATATTTTATTTAGGCAACTTTTAGCGACTTCCTAACTAATTAATTTCAGATACTGGTTTCCTTGATACTCAGACTCTGTTGAATATATCAGTTTTTTTTTTTTTCTGCCTCCTACTACAATCCCTCAAATTGATGAGATTGAAAATATTGATGTTACTAACTGTGACCATTAGGTGTCATTTCTCTTGGTATCCTGTCCCCTTTGCTCATTTCTGGCTCAGGTAAGATCTAGAAGCTACTGTGTTTGAAATGAATGAAGCAATAGCACCTTTCCTTTTTCATTCCTCACTTTCACATGTCACTTTAGTTGTCAACCTCTCACAGTTCCTGGTTCAGAGCAGGTTCTCCCTAAATGTTTGTTGGATGAATGACAGTGGTTATTTTATTTAGCTGTGTTACTGCTGCCTCCACTTTCACCACACTATGGGAAGCTGTAGGGCTTATTCACAGCATATTCATCTCCATTTCCCAGCAACCATTATAGTGCCTGCCCTGCAGTGCCACTAAATACATGTGGTCGTGGTGGTATTATTGTCCTAAAAATCAGAGTTTGGCTAGCCAGTAATGTTGTGGTAATATTTTGCTCTTTTAGTAAAAATAGTCTTGGTTACTTCGCATTCTAAGATGTGTTGTCCACCAAAGCAAACTGAATCTGTATTAAAATCAATACGAATGTACTCTATCCCTACCTCAGGAAATGTTGCAACTAGACTCAAATCTTTTTATTGGCCATGATTTTCTTGCATTTCTTGCTTCTATTTGCTGTCCCTATATGCACACTTTATGTGAAAAAGATGAACATTAGCAGATTTATCTACATCTCTTCATTTCTATTCTATAGCAATAGCTCCTTAGAGTAATATCTGAAGTTATAGTCATTTTCTTCATATCAGAGAGTTTCTAACTATGTTAATGGAAGTTTGACTGGTTGCAGAAACATTCGTGAGAACTACCTATGCTGTAACATTTAAACAATTTATTTGATCTCTCTTTAGCTTACCTGCTCATGCCTTTGGAACATCGATGTTGACCTTGTTGGAACTTTGTCTATAATCATGATAAGTCCTTCTATAAAGAATCTAACAGAAAATGGCATTTAAATTTCCTAGTGATTTATTAACCCTCTGTATACTTTGTGATATGCTCAGCCCCTCTTAGCAAAGAGATACTTGTATGACATTGTATTCAATATTATTTCCTTGAATGCCCAATGTCTTCATGGTTTCATATATTACAAAAGAAGAGTAATCATAATATAAATACCGATAATGTTAACATTGCCTATTGCCTGATAAAAAAAATGAGGAATGACCTTTGAGGACAGCAAGGTATTATAGTAAAAGTTCACCATATAGCACACTGCAGCCCTATAGTTCAAAGCAGTGATGTGACTTTGACCTTGTCTCTGGACTTCTATTTCCGGATATGTAAGCTCAGGAAATGTATGCCCCTCACTTTTCTACCTGGGATATTCTTAATAATCTTTCTACGTTCTTCTCAGTCATGCTTTTTTTTTTTTTTTTTCCCTAGGAAGCTTCTGCTAGGCTTTTCCCTTGTACCAGTAACTTTGTGTGCATATTCCACAGATGTCCCTGTGACATTGTGTTCTTTTTCACTCTGTGATCTTGCCTTCCAGGTTGACTAGTATTGTAATCTTGAACAAGTTACTTCCCTTTGTTATGTCTTTTATCTCCCTTCTGTGAGATGGGATATAATCATGACTGCCTTCGGTGTTGTTATCAGAGTCAACCTCAATAATATTCGTTAAGTTCCTAACAAAGTACCTGGCATACAGAAAGCACGCAATTCATGTTACTGTTATTATTTTAATAGATTTTTGTCAAAATAAACTGAACATTTTGTTATATGATTTTAAAGGTACTTTCAGGTAACAGAATCAGTGATCATTCTACTTTATTGACTAAGAATTAAAAAATGGATACTATAAAGATTTTTTGGAAATGGGGACAAAATGGGAATTTGTGAAAATCACATACCTAATGATATCATAGTTCACAAGAACTATGAAGTGTCCAAGATTTGGCAAAATAATATGTCATCTTACCATTTCCTTGTATGCTAGTAAAAGGTGCTAGAATATGTATTAGAGACAAAGGACAATATATCATTCACAGCAATGGTAGTGGCCAGAGTATTTGCATTTTTACTACTTTCCTGAGCCCTGAAATCCACATATAGATCCAAACATGTCTGGGGATACCTATACTTCAGTGGGAGAAAACTTCAACTTAAGGAATTTGACTCTTTTATAACAGACAGTTAGCCTGCTTAAAGTTTATTAATCTGGACAGTGAGCAAGTCTGCCCTCTGTCTAGGAGACACTGTCTCTATCTTTAAAGATTTTCACTCTCCAAATCTCCTTGAAAAGCAGTTCTGTTGAGAAGCAGTGTGAATATAAACACTGGCAAGAACCCGAGACACAAGAGACCCAGAGAGATTGGCCTCTTAAGTAGGCCTGTAGCTTTCATCATATTATAAAAAGCATATGTGACAAGGGAAACTCAGAAAAAGGCTAGACCTCTGAGTCCTGAAGTGATTATTCAGGTGTTCCCTAGCTGGGGACACCAAATGTTAAAGACTAAGTGAGCAGGATACCACAGGGGAGATGCCGTGTGGCATCTCTGTGACTGAGGACTCACTGTCCAGGATCCTCACTTATTAGACTCCTTTTAAGACTGGATTCAAGTCCAGACTGAGTCCCCCAAATCCGGTCCCTGGGAAACAGTGTTGAGAATCCTGGTTTCAGAGTCAGCTTTCCCTGTAAAGAGGGTATTATTAATGATCAAATTGCCTATTAAAATAATTTAGCACACAAAAAGATAACCAAATTCATTTTGAAAGATTGAGTGTGCATTTTCGTGAATTTTTTGATATATGCTATACATAACAGAAAATCAAAGGTTACTCTCTTAAGTCAAATTTCCATTTCAAATTATCAAAATGTGTGCTTCTGACTTTCTCCATTTGCATCACTTTATTTTCAACATTCTTATAAGCAAAGTGTTGTAAATACCATGACAAATTATTTTATGATCCATTTATCTCGGTAATGGTGACCTCTGTCACTTGAACCACTGTTCAATGTATTGTCAAACAGCAAAGATTAAGGCATAGGGCATTTGTGGAATTAGTGACTACCCAGGAGCTGATAGCCTTATGCCAAACTGGTCGTTAATACCCAGCAAATGTTATATTCTGAGAGCATTATGATTATGCAACAAAAATAACAGATAAAAACAGATGGCTTAAATAAAAAATCTAGGGTTTCTCAGCCTCAACACTGTTCACATGCTGAACCTGTAACTCTTTGTTTTGGGAAACAAGCCTCCTGTGCTCTTTAGGATGTTTAGAAGCACCCCTTGCCTCTACCCACCAGAGGCCAACAATACCCTCCTTCCCCAAATGTTATAGTCAAAAAATGCCATCACGGGCCCTCTCTAGTGGCACGAGTTAAAGTGCAGTACTACAAGCCAGCCGCAGCCACTTCAAGTTTGATCCCAGCCCCTAGGGTGATCCACATGGCAGGACAGACCTCTCCTGACCGTCCCACTGCTCCCCTCAGCAGTATGCTTCGTCTATCTGCCTGTTCTACTTCCTACTTTGTCTCTGGTGAATCCTCTCTCCATGTCTGCACCCCTGTTCTGTATGCATAAATAAATAAATCTTTCAAAAAATTCCATCAGACATGTTCATTGCTCCACAGGGGAAGATCCCCTTTCTTTGGGCACCACTCTGGTATTGCCAGCTTTAACAATGGATCTGTCAGTGAATGGGAAGGTAAATGGAGAGGATGGTTTAATCCTGATGATGCTCACCACTCTGGAATGGAACAGATGATCCCATACATCGAGGAATTTCAGAAGAACCTGTCTGCCCAGTCCCTGATGTACCACTTGGGGTCTATCACAGGCCATTGAGCAGAAAAGACTAGATTTGGAATTCTTACTGTTTTTCTGCTGCCTTGTACTGTCATTTGTGGGTCAAATTTTTCAGAGGTTTCATTTTTTTTATTATTATTATTAATCTGTTTCTTAAATTCCCTGTCAAACCTGCCTTAGGAAATTGCTACAAATCGAATGAGACAGTTTAAGTAAAAATACCTTGAAAAGTCTAAAGGACTCTATAGTTGTTAGGATGAGGTGTCATTAATGTGTGGGAGATAGAGAAACCAAACAAAGGGTTGGCAAAGACAAATTTTAAAGCCAACCATTGAGGTCAGGAAAAAATATATAATAAATTAAACAAAATGAACAGGCAGCTATAAATCAGAGACATTCTGCAGGGGAGGGGGAGGGAGCAGAAAAAATACAATGACCTATGGTGATAGTGGGCATTTTGTGGGGACGACACGTGAGAGGAAAACATATACCTTGTACAAAAATGAACAGTGATGTAAAATATATATAAAAGAAAAGAAAACATTGAAAATTGACCCTATAATCCCCTTCAAGAGGAGAGAGGGGATAAGTGAGAACAGGTGGGAAGGAGAGAGCACAGTGGAATATGGGTGCTTTGGTGCTGAGTATCCTAAGGTGTCTACACCTGAAAGGGAAGATTCATTGCTTCCAAATCACTAACAAGGCTGTAAACCAGCAGTACTTCTGTAATAATTACATACAAATGGACCAAAAAAAAAAAAGCTAAGAATTTCTTGAAAGTGCTAGAGCATTCCTTGAAGTAATCGCTGGGTATCACAGAAAAGGATTTGAGGAGCACATCTTTTGAAGATGCCCTTTCTCTCTGCTTAGCTCACTTTCTGTGTTGCTCTTGGATCCATGTGCCGAGTGACTAGGACAGAAGCTGAAAGTGAAGGAGTAGTGGCACGCTTGGCTGCTAACAGCAAGGATGGAGCTCTTGGTGTTCAGAAAATGTAAGAACTTTACTCCTTCAGGCTCCAGTATCCAATTGGTATAAATGGAGTAATGAAGATAATAAGGACAAGATAAAATTATATTGTAAATTTATTAAAAATGAGCATTGCTAACTAATATCTGACTTACAATGTTATATGTCTTAACTGAAAATACGTAGTGCATTTTATTTCTTCACTTGTCTTTGGTCAAACATAAACATGGACATCCTTTCTCTAATGATGCAAAAATTGTTCTAATAACACAGGATTGCTGTGTATTCCTGCTCCTGTAAGTGCTTTTTGTGCCTACCTTGTCTAGAATTCTATGAAACTATATACTTGAATATATTGAGAAATAGAATTTAGTTGCAGATTGGAATGAATCTTAAGGCTACATGATACACTTTCTTAGATACTTCAAGTCCTGTTTTTGGACCTCTGACAGTTGAGCCTAGGCTCTGCCCCATTTTCTCCCATTAGTGGGTAAGGTATGTATATAGATGACTTGCAGGTATGAAACTGAGGATAGGTAGATTGTGTCCAAGAACACTCAAGCCAGACGTATCCCAGTCTCTCTGTATCCAAAATCCTTGCTTAGCCCTTAATTTATTTGACTTTGTCAAATCAAGCTCATTGCTATTCATGGGAAAAATGTTATATTTCATAAGGTACTGAAATTTACTTTCATTAATTTGTCATCAAAAAACAAAACCTTATTCTTTTATGTGCAGCATGAGGCTGTATATCTCTCTAGTCTAGCATATATATATATATATATATATATATATACATACACACACACACACACACATATATAAAATATGTGCTGTCCAACTGGGGACCCTTAAACATCTGATTGTATTAATGATGAGCCCCTGTCCTACTCTTTCATTTAATCTTTTTTTTTTTTCAGACTGAATATATCTTTCTCCAGTTCTATCTGATTTAGTATAGTTGTCATATCCAAGATGTTACTGCTTGACCTTTTCTGGACATGAATACTTATTTAGTTCCTTAGGATAGAAGCCAGTGCAAGGCCCAGTATTTGAAATACCATCTTATTATTTTTAACTAATTTTGTTTTGGGTGCTCGACAATTACTACCTATATTGTTCTTGTTTTCTTCAACTTCCGACCTCTTTCTTTGCTTGCATTGTAATTGCAGCCAGTACAAATCACAAAGTCTTGCGAGTTACTCTTAAAGCAAACCTGTTCATCTAAATATTTTCATTGCAAGGTCTTAAAGTTGTTGTTTTTTAGATTTAAGTCCATTATTTCTACAGATCTTTTAAAAAATTTCCTTGCAGATTAAAGTCCAAATTTGATAAGTATGTCTTCATCTAGTTTATGATGATTGCATAATTATTCAAGTGTTTTGGGTAAGGCAAAATCATAAATATTATTTGTATCTGTTCCCATTAATTATTAAGCACATGTCTGTTTCAGGGAAATTTAATCTATGTGTTTGATTCATAGTACCATAATTTTTCAAAATGTAATTTTGTAAGAGCCATCTAGCATTAGTCATTTTTATGAGGTGTATGTGTGTATGTATGTGTTTATTTCTAATATCACAAGGTCATGTTTTGTTGTGAATAAATAAATGCCTACCTGTTAAACATGTCTAAGACTTAAACTTGGTTAACTAGTTTCTGCCATTCACCTTATTTCATGAGAGATTAATTTACTTCCTTAAAGTAGAACATGATGATGGATCCCATGATGCCATATACTGGGGTAGAATTTCCAGGAGCAGTAATAGGCTTTGGTTGCTGCATCCTTGGCCCATAGATTAAGACAAGTCAAGTTACAAAAAAAAAAAAAAAAAGTCAGGAAATCAATAAGCTACTGACAAAAGGCATAGCATAAGAATGGATGGTCTGGAACACAAATAAATTGTGAATATTATATATAGGTCACCATACTTCAGGTAAGGTACATATTGAGCCAGGTTGCTGGTCTCCATGATGTTGAAAGGTCCTGGATTGTAGATGGCCTTGACTTGCTTGAAGGAGTATGTGAGTAAAGGATAAGTATTGTTCTGCATTAGGTGCCCAAAAGGCAAGTAAACAAAATCAGGGTACAAGCACGAAGAAGTAGTTTGGCTTCTTTATAAAAGGTGTATATAATACTGAAAAATCATTACCCATTGACTTAATAAGTCATAAAGGAACACCTTGGTTTCCACTATATTTAAAAGAAGAGACAAGGTTTCCACATGTACTGAATGAAAACCGAACCACAGGGCCTTCTGGCAGGAGTCAGAGCCAGAGTCAGGTGGATATGGTGCCTGAGACACCAGGCAAAGCAAAGAAAGATAGGGAGAAATTAAAATATCAGAAGGTCGACAAATGTTAAACTTTGGAGATGGTTTGAACTTTCATGAATGTTTTGATTTAGTTTTAAGTATATGAAAGAGAGCGCATCAGACATGCATTGACAGAGGCATGTGCACACATAGGATGCAAACACACTCACCCATGCCCACTACATCCTCTTTCCACATATCCGCCCTCTCCTGGTTTGGAATTAAAGTAGAAGCCAGCTGCTGGTGAGCCTGGGAAACTTGGGCTCTTTGATCAGACATGTCAGGTATCAGAGCAGGGAATGAACTAAGAAAGGATCTCAGAAAAAAGGTTGGCAGATGCTCACCCAGGACACATGAAGCGTGCCCTTTCAGAAGTGCTAGCTTGAATGCCCCATTGCTTCTAGGACTTTCGGGATTTCCCAAAGTCACCTGCTATTTAGTTATCTTTTTAATTAATTAAACTTTTTTATTTATATACATTATTGTTCATTTTTGTACAATATGTGGTTTCTTTCCTCAGGTATTGTCTCCATAAATTTCCCGCCCCTGCACTACCTGTGACCCATCACCATAATCCCTTCTGCTCTTCTCTTTCTTGTTTGACTCTTCTTCCTCCCTCTCCCCTTCTATTTGCCTCAGATCCATGGTCAGATTGCAGTTTTGTTTTTTTCTGGATTCTTTGTTGAAAGTCGTATTTTTAAATACAGTATACGTGTAACTAAGTCATATAAAATAAACTATTTCTTCAAATACACTATCTTTTATTATAGAGGAAGCAGTATGTTTCCAGGTATCTTGCAAGAACCCTTTCATCATTTATTTACAATAATACATTTAGTTTACAATATAACAATGACATCTTGATCCAGTAATCTGTTTTTGGGCATTTAGGCTATAATAAACAAGCAATCAGGGCACCTTCCAGTTAAACCTAATTTTGTTCTTCTAAGTGGGATTGGACACACATGATGATCTTTTAGTGTTGTGGTTGTATATTTGTCCCTGCTTCATCCTCTGGAACCCACCTTTGACATTGTTACCTTTGACAATGATGTGTCCTTAGAATACATTGAGGTTTTTCACACTTCCTGTACACTTACATTTACATGCAATACATGCCTCCTACATGTGGACTGTACCAGTACTTACAAATTTCAGACCAAAACCACTTCTGTTGTAAAACTGACAATTTTGTTTAAAATCCTTCCTTGTGAGGAGAGTGAGGAATTGGGTAAGCAATCATGAGAATTAAAGTTTTCATCTGTAACATAGTAATGGTCTTCAGCAGACATATGTTGCATTTACTTGGTAATAAGAAAAAAAACATGCTCAGTTTTTTCACAAACACTGATAATTCAAACGACATCTAACAGAAGCAGTTTGCTAGCCATGTCCTTATTTGAATGAACATGTAAAACATCACTCCTTATTGTGATCTCTGTTTCCCATCAATTGGGTCCTTTGTGCTCAAATATCTTTAAATCTATGGCGTTGCTACATCACACGAAAGATCTATTTTTAGAAACTGAAGTATTTTCAACAACTTCATTAAAGAAACTTACCTAAGCCCCAAATTAAAACTTTAGAGTATAGCTTGACTTATTTGGACATTACTGTTTCCAAAGGCAAGACCGTCTACTCATTTAAGAAGAGATTGCTCAACTATGTGAGGTGCTAAGGAGTAGTAGAAGTATCTCAACTGGAGAAGGGAATGGGAACAAAAGTGGGCAGGAAGAGCACATGGGACTATAGTTATGGTATGACACACGGGTGAATTGGAAAGTCCACGGAGATTACAACAAAAATGAAAAAATAAAGTACAAAATGAATGTTTATATATATATATATATATATATATATATATATATATGAAGAAGTATTACTTAATAAATGTTAAGGTGGTATTGAGAATAATGGCCTGTACCCCAGTTCTATATGCATAAATAAATAAATATTTTAAGAAATTCCCAACTCTTTTCTAAGTTATTTGTTTTCATGTTTCAATAGGTAGCACTTTCTCTCTACACTTACCTGTTGCTTCTTTATTGTCCTCTATCCATGGACCCTGATACTATCCTTGAATGATTCTGACTTAAGGAATTTGGTTTCCAAACATCTAGGCATGAAGCTATTTTGTGAGATGCTTTTTATTCCTTATTTCTATATTCCTCATTTACTCCTTTTATGCCTATTCCTAAAAGAACCATACTTGCCAATCATGTAGAATCTCTGAGGAAGATGACATCCACCAGCAGCAACATGGCAAAAAGCCCTGGAATTGGGATTTGGCTATGCATCTCCATAGCTCCTCCCATTTAGAAAATTCTTGAATTCTCTGAAATTGGAAACTAAACATTAGAATAGGTGGTACATTTGAAGTCAGTTTTCCCCTTACTCTCTGCTCATGGTGTATTTGTGTGTATGTGTGTGTGTGTGTGTGTTTACTGAACATGTGTATATTTTCCACTTTCCCCATCTGGCATCTGCTTTAGCACCAGCCTAGCTAGCTGCTCTGTGTCAAGAGTACTTTAGCCTTTTCATTATGAACAAGAAAGAACTGAAATAATATAAAAAAGAATATCCTTCCACCCTCTCCCTCCCCACCTCACTTTCTGTTTTGTTGTTTCTAAGCAAGTTTCTTGCCATTTACCTTTGCATTTGCATTGCTTATTGATTGGCAATTTTAAAATTGTTTATTGTGCTCTTTTGTTTCACTGTTCAAGAGCTAAAACAAAAGCTACCAGGCCCTGTGAGGTACACATTTGCATGCGGTGAGCGTTGCCCAAGGAAAAAGTAATTGCTAATGCATATTTATGTGGCACAAATTTGCCATTTGTTTATGCATAAAATTATCAATAGTGCAGGGCGGCCCAGCCGTAGAAAATGGTGACCTTTTTAGCTTAATAAATAGAAATCAGCTGTTATTGTGAAGAGATCAGCCATTTATTCTGTGTTGAGGGACATTGCCGGGAAAATGCAGATTGAGGCTGGCAATATCATTAAATGGAAGGCCAGTGACCCTTTCCGTAGAGTCTATTATACTTTATCTAATAGGGGATAAATGACTCTGGTTGGCAAATGGAATAAAGAACAACAGTTTTTTTTTTTTTTTTTTTTTTTTTTTCATACGAGATGTCGAGCAGTGACTGGAGTTCAGACGTGTGCTTGTTTTAGCTTTGAACTTCACACTGCATTTTTGCAGAGACTTTTTTTTTTTTTTTTTTTTTTTTTTTGTAATTTTATAACTATGGGGATTTTAAGCCAGTAAAACTGAACAGGAAATCTCATGCTGACCTGTTGCTAGAATTTTCTGAAAAATGATCTGTTTTAAAGTTGCTTTTCCTATTCATTATCCTCTGGCTATTTTAGTTAGTACACATTGAAACCCAAAGTAAATCGAATGACACTTTTCCAGGAAAATAGGTTCTTCTTTGAGCTTTTAGCTTTCTTTCCTCCCCTCCTTTTTTATTTTCTAACCCACTTTTATTTGCAATTCAGGCATCTTTTTTACATTTTAATAAGGTTGCTCTATATTGGATATCTTAAAAATATTAAATGTAGAAGTTATTATCTAAAAAAAAAAGTTACTAATAGTTTCTAAACTCTATTTTTTGAACCAAGCATAATACTTCCTTAGGTAGTAGGAATGGTTCTAAAGTGTGTAGGTCATTTGAATTGAAGAAACTTCTATATCTATAAAACCTTCTAACCAGCCTATCTTATTAATATGTGAAAACCCACCAGACAGTCATTGTATGTTTTGGTTGTTGTCCTGCTGTCAGTGAGAGACGAAAAGCTCTTAGTCTTTGCAGAGCTCACCAGGGACTGTGGTTTTGGTGTGGTTTAACCTGACACTGCTTTAATTTGGCTAATCTTTCTGTAGTATGTTAGTGAGCATTTCTGACCATTAGGCTTTTTCATCTGTCTTTTTCAACATTTATAGCATTCACTATTAAGTGGAAGTGGTCTTTGCTTTTTAAATATTATATTATACATGACACACTCAAAATGTTATGTTAGTTTTGACACAAGATAATGAAATAGAGACCTGGACACCCAGCCACCTCAAGACACCGTGAGCCTCTTTGACGCCACTGCATGCTTTTCCCTAGCTGATTCTTCACATGAATGTGCCACACAGGATTTCAAGTTCCTGCAGTCACCCATCTTCCCCTCCTGCTGCCCTTTAGCACCACAGTGCATTCAGCAGCATGTCACCAGAGTGACTGAGTAACCTTTTACTGGCAGAAATGGGTCTGTGGTTCCTTTTTTAAAGTAGAGGGTGTAAATAGGATTCAGACAGTAGGGTACATTAGTCCATAAAATGAATATATTTTTTATGTCATTTATAAGGTATTGATTTTAGGTCCATTAGATTCACAGTCCCTGGTGAGAGAAAAAAACAATGATTTAATGGGGACGTTGGAATTCCAGAAGGAAAAGCAGTGGTGATTAACCCCTTCTTCCTCAGCTCCTTGCCTGACCCCTGTTATATAACATCTGCAAGGGACCAAGAAGAGGCCCTTGGGAGAAAGGAACAGTTTATCATCAGCTTCCTGCAGTTTACAAGGACTCACAAAACCGATTTTAGCTCCTTCACTATCATGTCTCAGAATGTTTTAAAACAGTATGCCTAGGTTGTGTTGCCAACCTTGGTAAGTGTTGCCAAAATTATTTTCGTAAGGTAGCTCTGAAGTCAATTAATATATTTTAGTTTTATAAATCCCAGAGCTGATTTATTTCACGAGTCTGGGGGTAATTTAGGATATTTTAAACAATACAATGTAAGATTCAGTTTTTTCTTGGGATTTTTTTCCCCTAAGACAGGAAAGTGTACCTTAATGTCATACAAGTGACAGTCTTACTGAAGGAGTTTTCAGTGATATTAGTTAAAATAACCATCATGGTAATTTTAAAAATGGAGTGTTATGTTTTCTGTTGTATAAATACAGAGAAAATTATTGGCTTATGCAAACCTCCTTATCAATAAGAAGACCACTAAAATGTTATTTCACTTCTATGTAATTAAATTCGGATACTGAGTACTCATGATAATTCTAATCAGTTTCATCCAGTTAATGTCACTACCACCTAAAAAGAATTTTCCCTCAACCTTGATTTGGCAGTTACATCTTCATTCTTACATTTGATAAAATCCCTTATAATATAGGTAGAAAATTTGTTTAAATTCCAATTATCTTTCTATTCTTCTCATTTAATGATTGGTATGGTTGAAGAAAAATATTCAAACTGAAACCTGATTATCTCAATACTTAACCTGATGGAAAGATCAGAGTATCAACAAACATTTTTAGAATTTCATATTTTGATTTGTGTTTTTCTAGTTTTCTGACAAAAATGTAAAAATACAGGCTCCCTCTTGTGGGTAGAATTACCACCTGTGTATTTCTGTGTTGCCAGAAATAGAATGTGGCAAAAGTTTTTTTCTGTTTCGTTTTTAAGTAAATTTTCTGGTGCTAATCACTTTGTATTTGGTCAGATGTGACATTTCACATAACTTTAAAAAGTTGAGTTTGGGGTGCATATTTTAGTAAGATCTTTAATGCAAATAAATGAGTATTTTTTTTTTAAACTGGGAGACTATATGTTGATAATCTTTATTTCACTATAACAGCATAATTTCTGACCAGAATTTTCCATGATAATTGTTTCCACTTTGAAGTGCTCTCCAATGAAATAATAGTGAACTAATGAAATAATGTGGTTTTCTGTAAACATGGTGACTTTTGGATTTCTGTGCTTAATAACAGAAGCTCTAACACTGAAATGAAGTAAAATCCCTCCCACCAAGCATACTCCACATAGATATATATAGTAGTAAAACTCTCCAAATACCTTGAACCCTGTGATCAAAACTGAATAATCAATAGTATAAGAATGTACACTGATGCATTACTTCAGTTTTCCATAAATTGAACTGGTAGTGAAGTGTCTGAGGTGAAATCCCATGCTGTAGTTGTCACTATGTATAGATTCCTTGCTTTCAGCAGTTTGAATCTTGGGAATTTTTTTGACCAGCCTGATGAAACTGCTAACAAAATATGAGAGTGACTAGAGTACTATTTGTACAGTTGAGCTGGCAGTTCAGTCATAGAGATGTAAACAGAAGAAATGAATATAGAGAGCTGAATGTTCCCCATGAACAAGTATTGTTGTTTGTGTAATTGGAATCTATGAGGACACCTCAAGATGCCTCATTAATCATTCCAAGAAATAAGAATCCACCTTAATATTGTCTATACTAAAGCATCTGTAGGATTTTTACATATACATTAGACAAAATTGGGGCATTCTGGGACAATTAGTATGTATTCATATATGTATGTAACTTTTAATTTTAAATGCATACAAATATTATGAATTCTCATGGCATGATAATGGCAAATGAATACTTCCCTCTTCGTAAACAAAATTTTATTATTTTTACATATGTAATTATGGATATAAATTTATTTTGAAGAATTAAGCATCTGCTTCCAAGAGTCACATTTTACCTAAGAGTGCTATTTTACAAAAGGAGAACAATGCACTGTTAATGGTCTACTTTTTATTTTTCTAGCACTCCTCTTGCTGATGACACGCATCCTGTTGGCATCTGCTTACAAGATTCTGAAAGCTGAACAGAGAATTTTGGCAGTGCCCTGGGTTGGAAAAAGGTATATTCATAAAACACATACTACATCTTTGTAAATGGATAACAACATTTGCTACTTTAAAAAATGGAACTTATAGACCTTCGCTTATTTTTATTTTTTCAAAGTAAAGTATGTGATAGACAGATGCCTGTAAAACTATAGCACATAGCCATATTCAGATGACAACTGGCTTTAGAATTATAGTTTTGAAACTCCATATAAAGGTATTAACTCTAATTTGACAGGCAGCATGTTATTTTTTTCATTGAGATATACTTTTCTTAAAGTTGTAAAAGCATTTTTCCTGCACTGAAAAATGTTTTTTTCTAAAAATTAGTTGCTGGCCATTCTGATGATACTAAGAAATAAATACTGTGGATCCTGATGGATATGGCACATGGTTCACAAAGATCTCCATAAGCTTCTAAGTATTCCAGAGTATGTTTCTGTAAACACTGTTTTTTAAAGGAAGTTTTGCTGAAGGCCTACAGATATATTCTAATTTTCTCAGCAGAATAATTCAGTAGTTATCTATCTGTATGTGCATTTGTGAATTGCTTGCTTGTCTTTTCAAAAAACTCACAACCTTGGGAACAGAAACTCAAAGTTTGACCATAGACCTAGTATTGAAAATCTTCTCATAAATTATAGCTGACTAACCATGATGTGGTTTCAGAAGGAAAGTTTGTAGGTAAGAGATCCTGTTCAGAAGTACTTTGTACCCAGTGACATGGAGAAGGAATTCTTTTCCTCTTGACCCCTAAAAAGAATATTGAAATGTGGTCTTCTCAAGTAATGAACTAGAACTTATTAGTTACTAATCCACTCTTAAAGTCTTATGAGATAGGTTGGAATTTTAAAAAACATGTTTATTTAGAGAAAAACTTACAATCAGTTGTAATTGTTGCCTTTTCTAAAAACTAAACTAAATTTTTAAAATACCAAATAATGTACTTTTTTTAAAATCAAGCAGACCCAGGTCTCCAATCCAAGTCTTTCACTAATCTAGTGATAAACCTACTCAACTGAAACAATATGCTCTAAGGTATAAGAACAAGTAATTATGAGAATTGCAGTTCTAATAAAAACAGGTAATAAATGCAAAATTATGCCTGACTTATCTAACTAGTACAAAGTAGTTTGGAATCATATGTTGTAATAAGAATGTGGCAGAAGGTTGCTTTTAATAAAGCTAGCAAAAGGTTATATTTGTTCAACATCTCCACTCCATTAGTTATTAAGAGATTGGTTGCATGTAATCCAAAATCAGTTTTAAAAGATAGAACTTTATGTTTCTCTTACTTGAATGTGTGCCATAGCTCAGAGCTGGTAGCAGGTGCCCCGTCATGAGGGACCTCGATCCGATGTCTTTTTCTTTGTTACTCTGCTCATGTGACTTTGTCCTAGAGTTTGAAATATCATGCATTGATATTGCAGCATCATGTCCATTTTCAAGTAACAGGATGAAAATATTACACGTTTAAGATGATGGCTCTTCATTTAAGGACAGTTTTGACAGTTGTCTGCCCACACTCCTTCCACTTACATTCTGTGGGCTAGAACATGGTCAAGTGGTCATGTCATACTAACAAAGAGGCTGGAAAGTGTTTTTTATTTTGTTTGTTTATTTTTTCTGGAAGATAAAAAAGATGGGTGACTTGTTATAGTGGAAGAATAAGAGAATATCAGGGACTAACAGTATAATTTCATTTCCAGCAACCTTATTAACTAAACTATCAAAGGAGGTAAAATATATGTAACACAGACATGTTCATTTCACACGTTCTTAGTGGGAATAATTTGAAATAGACTATACTTTTCAACAGTACAACAGTGATTAGATATATTTGAGTACATTCATATGATAAAATATTATGCAACCAGTAGGATATTTTAAAAAAAAAAAACTTAAAACACACACCATATTATGCATGAGGTTATGTGAAATAGAACAAGTCAGAATCTACACTCAGGATAGTGTGTGTGTGTCCACACACACATACACTCTTGACACACATCTACAGAAACATTAACAGAAAAGTAACTGTAAATTATATTGGAAGTTATTAGTTCT
>NW_004567137.1:5125228-5127285 GCF_000260355.1 Condylura cristata
GAGAAATAAATACATGGTGGTTTATATTAACTTATTTTTCTTAGTAAAGACTGAAAATGAACAGAAAAATATTAGTAAGGGTATAGAACTGAAAGACAAGATTAAGAAACCTCACAGAATTGTATATACCTGCACATAACTGCAATTTTCACATTATTTACAAGAACACATGGACGAGTTACAAAAATTGATCGATGGCTGATTCATAACTGAATCTCAACCATTTTTAAAGAACTGGAATGACAGCATAGTCATTAATCTGCAAAGGACTAACAAATTAGAATTAGATAAGAAGTCTTCAAATGAAGAGGAAATCACAATAGAAGTTACACATATTTTAAACCAGACAAAAGCAACAACACAGACAAAACAATTTTAGGATGCTTATGAGAAGCGTTTACTGGGGAAGTTACACCTTACAGAAATGCATTGGGGCGGGGCGGGGAGAAAGAATAGACCAGGAAGTCATCTCAAAAAAAAAAAAAAAAGTATAAACTCAACTTTGTAGAAGGGAGAAATTATTTAAAATCAGAGATAAAAGTAACAGAGTGGGAAATAATCATATGAAAGAGAGAACCAAGAAAGCCAAGAATTAACTGTCGCTCAGGATGAATAATTCTGCCAGTCCTTATGTGTGTATTTTCACAGGAAAATCCATGGGAGAGATAGTCTGATCTTTTGGAAGTTTTTTCCAAACAGTAAAGAAGAAGTAATAATATCCACCTTACTTTATAAGGATCATATAATTTTGGTACCAATACTGACTAGAGTAGTATGAAAAAGGACATCGATAGTCAAATTCCTCTCATGAATATAAATGGAAAGCCTTTAACCAAATGTTAGTGAATTTAGCAATGTATAAAAAAAGATTGGCAATCATGACAAAGCTAATTTAGTTAAAAAATTCAAGATTTGGGCCCTCCCTGGTGGTGCAGCGGGTTAAGGCACAGCACAAAGAAGCTTACCCCCCCCACACACCTCTGGCCTGTATCTCAGTTCTGTAAGCATAAATAAATGTATCTTTCAAACAAACAAACAAACAAACGAACAAACAAGCAAAAAAGATGTTATTAGTTCTGAATCAGGGACTTGGTAATTTATTTTTCTTCATAACTTAGCACATATTTTGGCAATAAGTATGACTTAGTATTAAACTTTGAGAAATTGAAAATGTGTGTGGTTCCAAAAGGTTGCTTAGTGTCCTTGTTTATTAAGGTACTAAGTATGTGTCTATTCAAGGGAAGATGAAATAGTTGAGAACCTGCCCTTTTGTACTCTTTTTCGTTAAGTCTGACATGAATGAGTTTCCCTTGTCAGTGGAGCCACAGAACAACTTAAGAATCCTGGTCTTATTGCAGCCTGGCTGCCTCTTTCAGGTGATTACCTCACAGATGGAGCCACCGGGCTGTAGTTCAATGACGCCGGATAAGCCCATGAAGGTTGCTGGAAGTCATGCCTGTTTCAAGGGCAAATAGCAAAACTTGAAAAACTCAGTCTTGTGCTTAAGTGAAAGTGACTGAGTACTGCATGTAGTTCTAGATTAAGGACGTGCTCTCTTTTAAAAGTATCCTTTAAAGCATTATGTTACAGTAGAATGTTAGAGGAGTGAGAATTTAACTCAAGCTAAGTGAAGAATCACATTTAAATGGCAATTTGTGAGAAATTCTTTGTAAAAATTAGAGTGAAAGCATTCCCTCGCTCCATAAACTGTAGCTGACTCTTTGGAACTTAGAAGAGAAGCACGGTTAGGGGAGACACATTGTTTGGGTTCATTACCTGCTTATACCCTTTACACCTGTGTACTACTGCATACATGATTTAACCACTGATTCCTCATGTGTAAAATGACAAATAATTATAGGAAATATTATACCATGCCAAATACTGTGTCTAATAGGTGTAGCTACACCAAATAAACAAAAATGATTTTAAAGCCCACTTCACTCCTAGAGGTAGAATCATTTTATAAATACTTGATGTTTAATTCTATACGAAGAAAAATAATTTTAAATCTACATAAACCTAAAATATATTAAGAAAAATTGATATACTAGCGA
>NW_004567137.1:5127385-5131107 GCF_000260355.1 Condylura cristata
CTCTGTCTCTGCTGAATCCTCTCACCCTCCGCATCTCTGGCCTGTACCCCGGTTCTGTATAAATAAGTAAATCTTTAAAAAAATAAATAAAAAAAATTAAAAAAAAAGAAATAAGCAAGAAAATTTGCTATCATCCATGATATTTAATCTTTTTTTTTCTTTTTTGTTTCAAGTTTCTACCCAATGCAGTAAAGCAAGATAAAGAAATAAAATTATTAGGATTAATAGCGCAACAACTTACTATCATTATTAGCAGATGATTTGAGATAATAAGGTATTTAGAAATGTTGCTAGATATAATACATAGAAATCAACTGTATTTTTTTAATACATGCATAATTTTAAACTAGTATCCAATAGTAACAGATATAGGATATCTGGAGAAAATTGTGAAACTTTATTAAGAATTTTTTAAAAAAATTACTATACACACATCACACGTATGTAATTTGTATATTTTACATTATTCTTCCTTTTGTTCATTTTTTCATCTTGGTCATAATCCCCATTCCTTTCCCACTCCCAATTCACCCATGTGCCATCACCTTAGTCCCATGCTCTTTTGTCACCCTAGTTTTGATCCTATTCACCTCTCTACCCCTGTGGACTGTCTCTGGTTTGTAGGTTTTGTTGATTTTCATTTTTAGTTTCTTACAACTGTTTCCCCCACCCCACCCCCCCTGATACCTTACACTCCTGTTATGAGTGAAACCATCCAATGTTTTTCTCTCCTACACTGCTGGTAGGAATGCAGTGTATAGCCACTATGGAAAGCTGTGTGGAGATTTCTCAAACTGCTAAAAATGGAGCTTCCTTATGATCCAGCAATTCCACTCCTAGGTATCTACCCAAAGGACACAAACACACTAATTCAAAAGAATACCTGTACCCCTATGTTTATTGCTGCACTATTTACAATAGGGAAGATGTGGAATCAACCCAAATGTCCAAAATTAGATGACTGGATCAAGAAAGTGTTGTATATAAACACAATGGAATATTACTCAGCAATCAAAAATAATAAACTCATGCCACTTGCAGCAACATGGATGGAGCTGGAAGGGATCATAGTCAGTGAAATAAGCCAGAAAGAAGAAGAAAAGGGTATTAAGAAATATTTTTCAGGATGACATAAATGATGAGCTACACTATGCTGATGGCCTGAAAGATTAGATATTGTAGAGATGTTCCTTATGCCCAAATTGCTTTGCAAATATAATGCAAACCACTACCAATAGTTTCATTCTAATGCGTGTTTGTGGTGGGGGTAGGAATGTGACAAGTTTATTTTAAAATGTAAAAGACAAAAAATAGTCTAGACAGCTTTGAAAACGGGGGAGAGTAGGAGTATTTACTATACTGATGTTATAAATCTTGCTGCTTAAAGGTACATAGTAAATGGTAGAACTACAATGAAAGACGAGCAGATACTCCTATAACTATTAAGGAGTGTTGTGGGAAGATGTAGGAAGCAAAGCTGAGGAATTTGGGTCAGCAAGCACTTCTGACCTAAGGGAGAGTGTCAGTAATATCCTATGTGGTCGTTGTGTGGGTGTGTACTGATTTACTGTTATCCGGTGGGCTGAGGGGAAGCCTTGAAACCTGCCTCCTCTAATAGGTTATGCTGTCTGCCACACCTAGACTAAATATATTCTAGTGCATAGGATCTTCAATAGAAACGTACTTCCATTCAATTAGTGTGCCAAAGAGAGAAGAATAAAGAGAAATAATATAGTTTTCCAGACAAGCACCCAGAGTTATTCATCCCTCATCTTTCATGTGTATGTGCCCAGCTAAACAAGCTTGACCCAAAGCATGACCACTGTTCCCAATTGATTTCCACCAATCTAATGTACCTTCTGGTGGGGATCTATAGCAAAAGGGCAGAAAGGACCAGGCAATTCTAGAACGAAAAGAGCAAACTCAAAGCCCAAGTTAAGATAAAGGCTGCCATTGTCAATTTGCTCAAGCATCTCTTTCAAGTGTCTCCCTCCCTGTCCCTCAAGTACCTGGTACAAATCCAAGGCTTCGAAGCAGGCGAGGTTTCTTCACGTCTCTCTGCTGCATATGGTCTTCCCCAGTCCTCTTCTGATTTTCTTCCTCCTTCTCTGTCCTCTCTGCTCAGCTCTACCCATCCCCTGGTGAGCTGGGAGCTCCCTTTTATCTGGAGATTACCCTGTAACATTATGATTTGTTAAATTATACATATTGTATATATGTTTTATAATAGATGTGTTAAAATAATATAAAAATAGACATGGTAACTTTTGTTTATTGATGTATTATATTTTAGGAGGAAATATATGATTGAAACAGTGTCAATTAAAATGATATAACTTTCAAAATGAGTTAAAATAATTTAAGATGTTTGTAATGAATTTCCTACATTGGAATGAAGAATAATTAGGATTCTAAAGTAAGCATTTATTCTTTTCAGTATTCTTTTTTCTAACAACTGTAATGAGGATGTGAAGCATGGACATTAGATTAAATAAAAACAAAATATTTTGAGAACTACAGCATCATGAATTTTAACATACACATGTACTATATATGTATTTGTATATGTATATCATTTTATAACATCCTTCGCACCTATCAACAATATTCATAGAAAGGCTTAATTATCAGGGTTTGGACTGCATTATCTAGAAAATAACACAACAAAAGCAAATTCTTCACACAAGTACTGCAGAGTCATAATTTTGTGGAGGTAATTGACGGTACTGGTTAGTTATACGATTGGTAGCAGCTGTTTCTGCTTTGCTTATCTCCTTTGCATTCTTTTAAAATGTCACTGCATTTATAGTTATTTGCTTTAACCATTTAGCCAGTTAATAATTTGTGATCCTAAGTGGTTGTTACTTACACATGTTTTTTGGTCACCTTTCTCTTTCCTTGCAAATAAGCAAACTCTTTGTTTTAACTATCAAATCCAATCACTTTTCCCCTCCTCAGCCACCATAATCTAAAAAGTAAAACTCTCTATTGCCTGAAAAAGGAAAATGATCCCAATATATTGTAAATTGTCAAGTGAGTTCTTTATAATTAAAGATTACTTTGCAATATACAATTTTTAAGGCATTTATCCCGACAGGGTTCACTGGCCTTTGAGAATGAGCCACTTTGTTGACAAATCTATCATCTCAATTGTGCGACATTAATGAGAACTGTGAGCAGCACATGCTTACATTTTAATGTGGGTGGCAGTTTAGGGGGAAAAAAAAAAGAAAGAAAGAAAACACCACCACCAAAACAAAGTACTGAATATGATTAAAGTTGATTTTGAAAAGGTCTGCCACCTGTGGATAAAAATGTGCATTACTATGAATACATAATAATTAACAAGACTGAAAGGCCATGACAAAATCCAATGACCCTCTGAAATCAAAACCCTGGTTATTATTTTAAAAGAGTGAGACAGTAAAGGAGGCACTGATTTTTCACAGTTGTACAGACAGGGTTTATAACACTACATACCTGTGCAGCTAACTGTCCATTCTCTGTACAACTCCACCTACAGTTCTAGAGTAAAGTGGCAGAATAGGTTCCTGAAAGGGCAGGCTGATTTGAATCCGTTTTTTTTTTTTTAAAGATTTTTTAATTTGTGCATACAGAACTGGGGTACAGGCCAGAGGCTCAGGGGCAGCGAGAGGCTTCACCAGAGACAGAGTGGGGAGCAGAACGGGCAGATCGACGAAGTACACTGCTGAGGGGAGCAG
>NW_004567137.1:5131415-5135222 GCF_000260355.1 Condylura cristata
TTTTATATTTCATTTATTGTTACACCTCACTCTCTTTGATGACTCCTTTTTTAAGCACTTTCAGTTCTGTTTGTGAAGGCAGTGAAACTCCAGTAAAAACAACACACAAAAAGCATGCTTATGACAGGTTTAAATCTAATGACATTTCTCTCTTCCTCACGCAGAATTATTTGTTCAAATGCCTGATTATACTTAATTATCTTTATGCTCTACCTACAGATATCTGGTATCCATCTGAATAGTTTAACATAAAGTTATTAAGCTCGTTTTCTGGATGTTTCAAGTGTATGTACATATAATGCACTATAGCAATTTTATTAGCACAATTTGAATTGCAGAATTCATTTCCAAATGTACATCAATTTAAAGAATATAATGCATTCACTGTAGAAGTGCTCCATTGTACTGGTATTGGAAGGGATTATTGTTACTTGAGTATCCTGGGCTGATCCCCTTGAAACAGCCTAAAACACTAGCTTGGCAGAAAATCACATTCTGTGTAGAATTTCTTTGGCTGTGACTTCCAGTTTCTTGATTGATAAGGATAATAAGTTGGAATCATTCACAACTTATAGAAAAATTGGAGTTTTATTACTTTGTAAAAGTCAGATCATAATATGAGTCTTAATAATTTAGTAACAGTGGCTGGAGCATTGTTCTCTTATTCAGCAATTATTTGTAATTAAGAGGATTATTCCTTCCAAATGAAATAATGCATGAACTGTGGACCACAGTCTTTAAAATAATGTATGTGAACAAACAATTGCTTTTTTTGGTGTCTTTCTTTAGAATACTGAGCAACAAAGAAGCGACTCTAACAATAACAATATAATTTAAGAAAAAACCTTGAACTCAAACTGTCTCCATAGAACTTTTTGCATAATTAGGTTATACGTCTTCTCAATGGAAGAAGTCTTGCCCATGGTCACATTCTGTAAATGAAAATACATTTTGCATATATTAGTGAAGTTGAACTGCTGAGATTCGTTATACAGTATAGTAAGTATTCCTTAAATTTTTAAATAACTATGAGCCATAACAATTTTTATTTTTTTAGAAGAAACATGTATCTCTGCATCTTTTAGAAGATTTTTTATGAACAATTTTATGAACGGCTTATATTTATAGTGCATAATTGGTGTTTTACTCTATATGATGGCATGATGTAACATATCATGACATAAACATGATGTTTGACTTGTAATTTGGGAATTTAATTCCCACTTAACATGGTAAAGCATTTTGATATAACTATCATTTTAAGCATTTCAAATCTGTGTGGAATGAATATTTTTAGGACCATTTTCTAAGTATTTAGAAAAAAAGTTAAATTCCTATGCTGTTGCCAATATAAATTCTAGAAGGATTAAAGATTAAATTCATAATCACATAATGAGAATATTAAGAGATAGTGTTAGTGGATTTTTATATTAGAGGGAGAGTTAAAAGTTATTTTTATGTATCATATCAAATAAATCACAGAAGAGAAATTTTGCTAGCTAAGATCACATAAATGTAAAAGATGCTTTGCATCTTTAATAAGAAAGTTAAATAAATAAGGAGCTGAAAATAAATTTTCAGCACATTATGTCTAACAATATCCATTGCAATTCGTTAAAAACTGTATGCAATTTTATATGTTCAACTTATATAATTAAAATATAATTTGAATTGCTTACAAATTAATAAAAAGTAGTGACATAATTTTCATGTTCAATTATATGAGGAAGTCAAATGGGAAGTACATTTATGAAAGGTTTGATTTTTATAAGAATTCAGAAAATGAAAATCATGAGATTCTAGTTCATTTAGCACACTGGCAGAAGTTAAAAATGGCATAATAACCAATGTTGAAGAAATCATAGTGAGATAAGTCTTCTCACTGCTAGAGCGATGAGTACCAGTTGTGTCACTGCCCCAAAATACAATTCACTTCTCATGGTACCCATTAAAATCTGTTAATGTTGGGCCCTCCCTGGTGGCGCAGCGGGTTAAAGCACAACACTGAGAAGTTAAAGCCACTTAAGTATGAGTTCTATCCCTGACCCAGAGGTGACCTACATGGCGCAGCAGACCTCTCCTGTCTTGCCTCCTGCTCCCCTCAGCAGTGTTCTTCATCAGTCAGCCTGTTCTGCTCCCCACTCTGCCTCTAGTGAATCCTCTCACTGCCCCTGCATCTCTCACCTATATCCCAGCTCTCTATGCATAATTAAATAATTCTTTAAAAAAAATCTGTTAACCACAGGGGTGATTTGGTGATGGGAAACCCGCGGGGATTACAATTGAGATGGAAAAAAAATGTGCAAAATGATGTAAAAATAAACTTTTTAATAAAAAAAATGTTAAACTCACGTAACATGGATGGAGCTGGAAGAAAAAAATCTGTTAATGTTGATGCTTGTGCTTTTAGGAAGTTGTGTAAACTCTACATATATATATCAGATATAACACATATACACAGATATATGTAAAATATGTATGTATGTATGTTTATATAGCTTTGTGTGTGTGTCATCTATAAATGACATTATAACACTATATGCATTTTGTATTCATAGTATAATATAAACAACCTATATACTTAAAAAAATTGCCTCTGGATTAAAAAAATGTGCTGTTTGCAATAAGATCAAGCATTGATATGATGCAAAAATGAAATTTTGTGAAAATGTAATTAGTTGAGTTTGAAAAGATATCATGGGAAACCAGAACTTGGGTCATCATCAGCATTCAAGGAATAATTATTGAATAGGCATGTGGGTGTGATGTCACACACAGAACCAAAAAAAAGTATACAAATGGGAAAAGGTCATAACTAGACTACAGAATTATGGCTGATTTTTGAAAATTTTAAACTTTTTGGCTATATGTATTACCTACTTTTTAAAATGAACATATATATAGCTTCTATTTTGAAGAAAATAATACATAAATACATATTGATTTTGAAACTTTGAATATCAAGGTAGTAATTCATACATATTGGGGGTTTCCCCTATGTATTCTGCTAGGAGGTCTAGAGTTTCAGTTATTGTATTTAAATATTTAAGTCGGTTTGAGTTAAGTTTTATAAGTTATATAAGGTAGGGATCCAAATTGATTATTTTATGCATGTAGTATCCGGTTTTCCCAACATTACTTATTGAAGTCACTTTCCTCATTAAATGTTCTTGGCTCCATTGTCAAATAATTCTAGACCCTTGATTTTTTTTCCCCATTGGTCTGTGAATCTATTTTCATGCCAGTACCGTATATACTATATTGACTACTATAGCTTTGTAGTGAAGCTTGAAATTGGGACTTGATTCTTCCAACTTTGTCCTGTCAAGATATCTCTTTGGCTATTTGAGTTCTTCTGCAGTTCTATACAAATTTTTGAATACTTTTTTCTACTTTTTTTGAGAAATGTCTTTGAAATTTTGATGGCGACTGCATTTGTAATCCAAATATAACTTTTCTAATAATAGTTATTTTAGAATACTTAATTTAAATAATTTAAAGAATACTTAAACTAAAAAAGAACTTTTGAATACTTAAAAATCAATTCTGAATTCTTGATAATTGCAATAAATATCATACCTTGAGGACAATCACCTTTTGAAAGATTTAATCTTCTACAGTTTTTTATTGAGATAAAATCGGCATTCAACACTTGGGTTTCTGTGGTATAGATTCACACTTCTACAGATGCTTTTCACTTTTGTTTTTTTTAAGATGTATTTATTTGTGCACACAGAACTGGGTGGAAGCCAGAGGTGCAGGGGTGGTGAGAGGATTCACCAGAGACAGAGTGGGGAGCAGAACAGG
>NW_004567137.1:5136207-5150154 GCF_000260355.1 Condylura cristata
AAATAAATCTTTAAAAAAAAAAACTATTTAACAAAATGAATTCTGTGTTCTTTCCACTATTGCCCCACAACTCTCAGAGGAATGAATAGTTGAATTTTGTATATCACCATTTATTGTGTTGTTAAGTTTTACCTGTACTGGTATTTTAACATATACACAGCTATTTTAATTTTAACATATACACAACTATTTAGTAATTATGAATAGGAAAAAATTTGCTACAATAATTGTTTTCAAAAAGGGAAGTACTGTTAGTGGTTAGCTTAATATAGTAAATGTAGACATTGATTTATAATGATGCACACCTGAAGTTTACATGATGTCATAATACAATTTCACTATAATACATATTTTGTAAAAATATAAGCAAGTCCAAACAAAAATTAAGAAGAAAGGAAACTTTATAAGACTAGTGATGGTATTCTTTTAAAATATGTATTTATTTATGTATAGGAGAACTGGGATATAAGCCAGAGATATGGGGGGGGGAGAGATTTAAGCAGAGGCAGTGGGGAGCAGAACAGGTGATTTACTGAAATACACTGCTGAGGGGAATAGCAGGCAAAACAGGAAAGGTCTGCTGTGTTTTAGGCAGGTCAGCTCCCTAGCCTAGGATCAAACTTTAGGCCATAGTGATGATAGCACTGAGACTTAATCTCTAGGCCACCAGGGAGGTCTCAAGACTAGTGTTTTAGAAAGGAGTAAAACTAATTTGAGATTTTATAGAATTTAAAATGTTGACAGATCTTTAAATCCAACAATAAATAGATATCAAGGTATTTCTCTAATGCCTTTGGAATACAAAAATAGTAGTAGAAAAAAACAAGGCAAATGCTAATTTTATCCTTTTACAAATCATTTGTATGCATTTTGTTTATCCTATTGTCTTTTGTTTTTGAGCATTATTATTTAAGAAAAATAATCATGTTAAAATACCCAATTCATATTAAAAATCAGACCTCAAGTCTATCTGTGAGGCTGGAATAATCCAACTATTATTTCTGGCATTAAAAGTTTTTAGAATCCCATCATTTGCCCAGAAGCTGTTTTCTAACCTAATAACTCTTAGAATTATGATCTAAACTTTCAAGAGGATTAAGGCTGTTTAAGTACTAGAAAGTACAAGTGTGCAGGAATGTGACCAGAGGTGAAATCTGATTTAAAGTCTCTTTTAGGAAGCTATAGTTTGAAACAGTAGTTCTGAAGAAGAAATTCTACTTATAGTAACACTGCTTTGAAGTTTGTCTTAGTTAAATTCATTAATACCTGTGCAGCAATCTTGAAGACAATAATTAACTAAAGCTTTCTCTTATTCTTGATTTTAACCATGTATTTCAATTCTCCTTGGACAAAACTACTCAAAATAGAGAAATAAGATGCAACACATTCTGTACTGTTTGATTTGTTTAGTGATTATTGTGTGGGACATTTAGGAAGTTGGTTCACCCAAAATAAGGTTACCAACAAAAGAATGAGCAGACATTATCTGCTCCAGATCATAAGTTGTGTCAAGAGTTGAATTAAAAGAAGGACTCAGGAAGGAGGCTGTGCTATGACTTTACACCATTAACATTCCCGGAGTGATGCTGGCTGGTGGAGAGGAGACAGTAACAATGACATGGGGTCCTGGGCCTCACAAATGTTAGAAAGCCACAAGGTAGAGTTGGGGGTGAGGGTGTACATTAATCAGTCGCTCTGGTGGGAGGCAGGATGCAAAGGTTAAATGATGAAGAATAAGTTTTCCTTCTTTGCTAAAACACTATTTTATGCAATTTAAGAAATGTAAGATTATCCTAAGCAATGATTAGATTGGTTGAGACTGATAGCCATTATACAAATACATTCATATAATTTTTTTTAGATCATCATCCAATTTGAGCGTTTTTAGTGATGTGTATTCATTAATTTTCATACCAGCTTGATGTATTGTTGAACACCTATCGTACTCCTAGAAAGTTTTTCCTTTTAATAAAGTTAGTCTATTCTTTTCTGAAACAGCTTATCATTATGTAGTTCCTTCGTTTAATCTGCTTATTGATTGTATTCCATTTAGTACTTTGAAGAATATTATATGGTTCTCAAAATTTGGTCTCATTAGTTTGTCTCAAAACACTTTTTAGTGAGAAAATATATTTGTACTTCTCTGTTTACTTCACTGACTAACATCCTTCTTAGCACTGACTAGGTTTTCAATAAGTACTTGATTTTTAAAAATTGAGGTAAATTGGTTAATAACATCATATGTGATTCAGAGCAATAAGCTTATACCTCTTTAGATGTATGTATGTACCACAGTCACCCAACACCAAGGTACCCACAGTCCTATACCGTCATCCATTGGACTCTCTCCCACTTTTGTATACTCTATTTTGTAGTCATATTTCTAAGAGTTTTTTTTTTTAATTTTGTTTGAACCTTTGTTTGTTTTCCTATATTTCACATGTGAGTAAAAACATCCAGTATTTGTCTTTCTTCTTCTGA
Organism: Condylura cristata; assembly: GCF_000260355.1. Taxonomy (NCBI): domain Eukaryota; kingdom Metazoa; phylum Chordata; class Mammalia; order Eulipotyphla; family Talpidae; genus Condylura; species Condylura cristata. The sequence continues at coordinate 5,138,689 of NW_004567137.1, forward strand.
CCTATTTTGCTTAGCATAATCCCCTCTGCTTACATTCATGTTATCACAAGAGACAGACAAGAGTTTATCTTTTCTAAAAAAATACTGAGTAATATTCCCTTACGTAGATATACCACAACTTTTTAATACATGCATTTTTCATTGGATATTTAGGTTATTTCCATAATTGGTTATTGTAAATATTTCTGAAAGGAATGTGGGAGTGACTGTATTCCTTTGAATTAGTATATTTACATTTTTTCCAGTACATTCCTAGAAGTTGAATAACTGGATCATAATGGCAAATCTATTTCTACTATGATGAGAAATCTCCACACTGCTTTCCATATTGTCTAGACCAGTCTATGTTCCCACCAGAAGTGTACAAGTTTTCCTTTTTCTGTAGATCCTTACCAACCCTTGTTGTTTCTGGTCTTTTTTAATACAGTCTTTCTTATAGGTGTGAGATGATACTGCATTGTGGTTTTGATTTGCATTTCCCTGAGGATAAGTATGTTTTTATTAGTCTCTTGACATTTGTATGTCTTCTTTGGAGAAGTGTCTATTTAGCTCTTCTGCCTATTTTATAATTGTTTTAATTAAATGAGTTCTTTGTGGATCTTAGATATTGTTACCTAAGATATTGTTATCTTGTTATGTATATAATGTGCAAATATATTTTCCCAGTCTTTAGGGTGTCTATTCATTTTAATGGTAGTTCCTTTTGCTGGCAAAATCTTTTTAGTTTGATATGTCCCATTAGTTTATTTTTCCTTGCTGCTGGATTTAAGTCCCCAAAGACACCTGTGGAGTTAGTGTCATGGAGTGCTTTGCATATATTTTCTTCCATATATTTTATGACAGCAGGTCTTACATGCACTTTAATCCATTTTCAGTTCATTTGTTTATGTGTGTTGTGAGATAGTGGTCTAGTTTCATTCTATGACATTAACCAGTTTTCTGAACACTATTTGTTAAAGATGTTTTTATTTCTCCAATGTATACTCCTGCCTTTTTTTGGTGTGGATTAACTTTCTGGATAGGTGTGGACTTATTTCTGGGCTCTCAGTTCTGTGCCATTTGTCTATGTACTTGTTTTTGTTTTACTACCAAACTGTTTAGGTCACTATAGTTTTGCAATATAATTTGAAGCTTGGATGTGTGCTACCTCCATTTTTCCTGTTTTCTGTCAGATTGCTTTGGCTACTTTTATGGTTTCATAAAATTTTCAGTAATGTTCTATTTCTTTGAAGAACGCCATTGGAACTTTGATAAGGATTGCATTAAATCGGTATATTGCTTTGGGCAATACAACCATTTTAAAAATGTTAATCGCTCCAATCCATGAGCAGGTAATATCTCTCTATTTATTGTGGCTTTTTTTTCATTTTTTTTAACAATGTCTTGTAGTTTGCATCATATATATTCTTTACTTCTTTTGTTAAGTATATTGATAGGTACTTAATGCTTCTTGATATGATTGAAAATGGAATCGTTTCCCTCATTTCTTTTTCTTCTAGTTAGTTATTTGCATATAGAAATACAATTGATTTTTGGAGATTGACTCTTTAACCTACCGTTATACTGTATTGTTTTATTGTTTCCAACAGATTTTTGGTGTAATGTTTAGGATTTTCTCTGAGTGTATATATATATATATATATATATATATATAATCATATCATCAGCAAATACTTGTTGCTTTACTTCTTTTATCCTAAGTTGGATTGCTTTTATATATTTCTCTTGTTAATTGCTCCAACTAGGACTTCCATTATGGTGTTGAAAAATAGTAATCAAAGTGGACTTTCTTGTCTGGTACCAGATCTTAGAGGAAAAGATTTGATTTTCATCACTGATCTCACACACAGACACACACACACACACACAACACATTTTTTCTTGAATGTATTAAAGTCAAACCCCTTAGTTATTCAGCATATATAATTTTATTTTGCTACTTAGGCTTTTACTATTTTTCTGTACATTCATTTAATCTATTTTTTTTAATTTACCTTTAAAATCATAAAAATATCCTGGATCTTATTACATAATTTATCTATTGATAAGGCTATATGCTTTCTTTTTAAAAATATTTTTTCTTTTTTTTCCCTTTTTTTGTGTGTAGTAGGACAGAAGTGAGAGGATTTACCAGAGACAAAGTAAAGAACAGAACAGGTGGATTTACTGAGCTACACTGCTAAAAGGAGCAGTATGAGGTTGTGCCTTATGAGGTTAGCTCTCTGGTGGGTGATTGAACTCAGGCCATACTCGTGATAGTGCTGAGACTTAACTCCTAGGCCACCAGAGTGGCCTGATAAATAATCTGATTTTTATCTTTATTTTTGTTAATTTATGAATTACAAGGAATACTCAATTGACAATGAATTACACTATATCATTAGCTCTACATATCAATGTGTAAATATGTAACTCAAATGAATTTTTCTTAAAATAGCCTGGCATTTACACACTATAATATCTAAGAAAGGACTGAACAATCCCCAGCATTTGCAAAATTCATTCTCTCTGTCTGTCTCTTTCTCTCACACACACATTTTTCCTTGAATGTATTAATGATCAAACCCCTTAGTTATTCAGAACATATAATTTTATTTTGCTACTTAGGAAATACTAGTAGAAATATAGATGTACAACCAATGAATGGAAACTCAAATAGGACAATGTTAGCGCCTGGAGAGTTCATCTAGAACAATAGCTAACAGTAGATATTTGGGGTCTACCAATGCCGTTTCCATTAACTAACTGCATGACCTTAATTGACTTCCTTAACTAGTTATTTCTCAGTTTTCCCATCTGTAAAATTGAAGTAATTACATCTTTTTCATAGAATTTTGAGTGTTATATGAATTCTATATACCATTTTTAACTTAGAAGTGCCAAAGAACTTAAACTTACAAATAAATTGAATATGGCCAAGAAGTTTAATATTATAAGCCAGCAATGATAAACTAATATGCTGCTCTTTACATTTTAGTATTTTTAAAGTGCTTCCGTATGTAGCATGTTACTTAAGAGGATAACATAGTCATTCTCATTTAGAGTTATTGCTCTTGCAGAACATTTTCCTTTCATTGGGTGATGCTGGATAAATTCAGGGAACTTTTGGAGACCATGAACTAAATGCCAAATATAGCTTACTTCTCAGTGTAGTGGTTTTAAAACTAAATGTAAAATGTATTCATAGCTATCAGTTGTACCATTAAAACTACTGTCAACTGGCTTCTTCCATGGGAGGCCGCAAAAGGGCTACATAAAAACTGCAGTTTCAAGCTTGTCAATCTAAATCTTAGAATCTGAAATGCTACTTAAAGAAATCATGTCACCTGAAAAAAGCTTGGTATATTATCCACACATGTATACATATTTAATGATGCATGATTAAAGTAGAAAATATTTTTTTTTATGAAAAATACATCTTTGGCCCTCCCTGGTAGCGTGTTTGGTTAAAGTGCAGCACTATGAAATGATATGCACCTACTGCAGTACGAGTTCCATCCCTGCCCAGGGAGGTGACCCACATGGCACAACAGACCTCTCCTGTTCCTCTTCAACAGTATTTCAGTAGATCCGCATGCTCTGCTCCCTACTCTTATCTCTGGTGTTAAGCTAACCCTATTGGAGATCTCATCCTCTCATTCCCCACACTTCTGACCAGTACCCCAGTTCTTTTTTTTTTTCTAAGATTTATTTATTTATTCATATAGAACTGGGGCACAGGCCAGAGATGTGGAGGGTGAGAGGATTCACCAGAGACAGAGAGGGGAGCAGAACAGGCAGATCAATGAAGTACACTGCTGAGGGGAGCAGCAGACGGGTCAGGAGAGGTCTGCCACGCCATGTGGATTTCCTCTGGAGCAGGTGGGAATCAAACTCATGTGGAAGTGGCTTAAGCTTCTTAGTGCTGTGCTTTTAACCCGCTGTGCCACCAGGGAGGGCCCAGTACCCCAATTCTTATATGTATAAATAAATCTTTAAAAAAGAAAAAGAAAAATGTGTCTTCTCCAAAATATGAGACATAACCTCAAATGAATAATTGGTTAAAAGTTCAATGGTGCTAATATGGACATTTTGTTTTGTTTAGGACTGTCTCTGAACTCAAGTTTCCTTCTCTGCAGGAAGGAAATGTTTCAAATATAATCCCCTTTTCAAGACCTTATGTACCTACAGACCATCCCTTCTTTTCACACTTTGGAAGGATTAAGGAGAAATGCTCCATTGTATTTGTAATGGTGCCCTCTGCAGAAAGCCCAGTGGGCTTTCTCAAGGGACTCTAAACAGGGAGCTCAGTGAGGCTGTTCTGTAGAATTACTCAAATCAGGGATGCTAAAGAGGAATTAATGACGTTGACAAGTGCAATTAATAAGTATAGCAAAGCCAGGAGTCATGAGCAGCAGGCAGGTGACAATAACGGGGTAACTGAATGTGGTAGTTACAGCTGTCTGGGCTTGGTGTGAGTATGTCTAAAATGAGACAGGACATACAGGACAGGCCACACTTTATGCTCACAGGGTAGAAACTACAATTCAGCAACTCTTATGGACCGTCAAATTCCCATTTATTCTCTCTTTTCCCTTATTCGCTCTCTTCCCCCATCCCACCTAGCTTTCAGCTCCTCTAATTTTGTGAAAGCAGCATAGTGTCACTTAAAACAAACTTAACAGGATAGAGCTACAATTTGCTTTCACTATCAGCTGGAGACAAAGTTGCTTGAAATTCTTGTTGGACTACTGGAAGGAATAGAAGAGGCTGGAGAGCAGAAGTGGGATTTCCATATCAAAGGGCAAGCCTTTGAGGGCAAGCCTTTGGCTGTGAATGGTAGCACCCCGATTTCATCTTCCTGGTCCAGTCCTGAAACGGGAAAAATATTAGTGAGAAGAATGTTTCACTCCCTTCAAACCGCAGAAAGGACTGCTGTAAATTAAATGAACATTGAGCTAAAAGGTGCCTAAGCTTCCACCTTTGCATGTGATAAAGCTATGATATTTCTGCAGCACATATTCAGTTCACATCTTCACTCTGCCCTGACTATGAGAGATGATAATGTCTGCTGACATCTGTTGGGGACACATCTCTGACTCCCTCAGTTCGCAGAGGGTTTCAGTCTTCATTACTTAGCCTTGGTGACTCTATCATTGGGTAAAGATTTCTATACTTTGAGCAAAACAAACCTGTTTTACGAATTTATTTTTCATGTAACCAAAAAGAACATAAACTGACTTGTTCAATTTTGGGTATCTGTTATTAGGACTTATAGAAACTTGTATTTCAAAGTGTGGCTAGTTGCACTTTTATTTGCTATCAACATGTGTCTCTTCTTCATTGATTGCTGGAGCTATTTTGCTATCTCTTCTCTAGCATGCCCATTTCCAAGGACATTGCTTTTTTTTTAATAATTATTTAAAATCAGAGAATGTGGCTGATAAGCAGTTTTAAATTCACTGAAGAATTCCACTTATGTTCCGGGAAAAAGGGACTTAGAAATCTTATTCCATTTCTTAGTCTGAGATGTTAAACTTGGACCTACCTCTCTATTCATTAAAGATCACAGAGCTTTTTTTTTTTTTTTTTTTTTTATTCTTTCAAAAGAGCCCAGAAGCCTGGCCAAACTCCAATGTAGATAATTACATTCCACCTACCTAATTCCCTTGCTGCTTTAATTGGAAACAATTCCACTTTACTCTCTATCCCCCTTACTTGTCCTTAAACAGCTGTGTACTGTGTAGGTTCTAAGCCACCTTTCACAAACTACCATATATATTCCACCCTCAAAGTACTATTTTGGAGTTGGGGTAAGGTAAAGTATATAGCTATGGACTTGAATTTAAAAGTTTTCTGAAAATAAAACACAAAACTGTCACTGCATTTCAACTTACCTTCTCAGATTATGTTGGACTCAATGTGCAATGTACAAATATTTTCCTACTAAGAATTAGCTATGCATTCTCAAAAGCTTATATTTACCACCAAAGTGCAAAAAAATCTGGTTTCTAAAGGGGAAAGAAGTCATTCCTTTATGTAAGAATCACAGACAGCTATACAAGATCTGTGGTATTAAAATTGGGGTGCGAGTTGCTATCAGAAACAACAGCATTAAAAAATTCACTGGGAGCATGATAATGAAAACAATATTGAGAAACACTGAATTGGGGTTGTGTCACCCTTGATTATTGACAATCGAACAGAGAAAGAATGGCGGAGCTCAGAAAGACCCAAGGTGGGTCTTCATGGCTTGTGGTCTTTTCTTGTTACTTTTCATTTATTGTCCAAGACTATGGTACAAACCAGTATGATTTACTCCTCTATTTCTTACCTTTTCTTTAAGAGTCAAATGAATGGATCAGTGGAGCACAATAATGACTAAGGGAGACATTGTCTATATACACTAACCCAAGCATGTAAAAGACAGAACAAAGAGAAATCAAAGCCCAAAGGAAAAAGATCACAAAGAACATTAAGAATATGTTAAACGCTGACATAGAATTGTCATTGCAAAGATAGTATGGAGTATGAATCATACATATTTTATACAGAAAAAAATATAACCTCTTCTAAACATTATTATAGAAAAAATTAGTGGATTAGACATTTCTAATAGGCTTTTCTTTTGAACTTCTTTATGACTACAAAGAAAGTATACAGACTCTAGGATAATATAGCACACTTAAAAATAATTTAAAAACTGTGGCTAATTGAGGTCTGTAGTACATCTGTATATTTGCAATGATCCTAACAATATGTTGTGTGGGTGAGTTTTTCTCTGTATGCCAAACAGAACATATGAGCAAGACCCAAACAACTCTAGATTGGAAAGTGATGATGATGATGATGATGATGATGATGATGATGATGATGGTAGTACTGGTGGAGATGGTGATGATGAGACACAGACTTAAAAGCAATTTATATATACTAATTTAATTTTCTCAAAAGCTCTGAAGTGGTTACTATTACACTCATCCCTGTTTTTACAGATAAAGCTAAGCATGGATATTTAACTAACTTTCCCAGTAATTAATTTGGAGTTTAAGAGTCATGGTAGCATAGCTTCCATAAGCCTTAGTTCTTTCATTGCTACTTCCACTGCTTTAAAAAGAGTGAAATGTCATGGTTACGAACAGAAAATGTAATGTTTTCCCTTCAGAGACGTATTGAGTTTTAGGTTTTATGAAAAAGTCTTTTTCAGTTTTGCTTCCAAAGTCAAAATATCCTAATTTTTTCTATTTTGAATATGTGCTACATTCCTTTTATAAGATAACCCTTTCAATTATTTTGGGTCTTATGAAATCAATCTTAAAAGGTGTCTGTATGGGAAATTTCCCATTCCTCCTGCGAATAGTCACTGTGTTCTTGCTTCTCTTTTGTTTTGCCCTTTCCATCTTTGCTTTAAAGGCAAGGAAAAACAAAAATGACTTGAGGGGGCGTCCAGAGATGAAAAAGGATCGATTGTGTCTTTTCTGCCAATTCTAGTTCTGGGTTTTGTAGATGAGTTTTCATGTGTAGGTCTTATGTTGATATCAATAATTAATCAATCAAAGAGAGGCAAGAAAGATCGCAGATCCTTTTCAAATTATCTGCAGTCTTACAGAATGGGGGGTGGGGAGCGATGCACATGTGTTTCTCTGACCATTTCCATGCAGAGCCTAAGGAGGGTTCAAGTATTACTCATCTTACTCTCAAACAAAAGTTTGTGTCTGAACTGCTTAGAAGGGCCCCTTTCTTCCTGTCTCTTGGCTTTCTCTTTGTTCCTATTTCTTTCCTGTTTTCTTTTTGTCTTTCTTTCCTCATCTCAATGTCTCTGTGTCTCTCTCTTGTTTCCTAGCTCAAGTGCATCATTTTCTGCTATTGTGCTTAAAAAACTTGGCTGCAGGGGCTCTGAAATGAATAAAAATGTAATCCTCACTGTGCCCATTGTGCGCTCTCATTTGTTTTTGCTGTATCGATTTATCAGCGGAGGGAAATTACTTGCTGGAAGAGAGGATGCCAGTCAGAATGACATTTATTTCATAGTACAAGGAGGCTCTCCAGCGTGTTTCCATGTAACCCAGATATTGGAGCTGTAAAAGGGCTTGTAACAAGGTTTAGTGCTATGATTAGATCGTGTGGAGCACCTTGCTTTCATAACAACAGGCACTCTGTAGGAGCCAGGGCCCCGGGTTATGGTCAAACCCCCCCCCCTTTTTTTTTTCCAAAAAAAAAAAAACCCACATAGATACAGGATTCAATAATTCTCTTCCCACCTAAACTGTTTCTGTTCCAAAAGCCAAATCTTTCAGACTTACAATAATAAAAGAGGTATGTTTTTAGATGCCTAAAGCTTTCATAACATCAAATTAAATGCAAAAATAGATGAAATGCTTGCCTATTAATCCCTTTAACTTTTTTTTGCCCTTTTCCCTTTATTTTGGAGAAATTGTTCCATTTTAATTCACCAAAGCGAATCTTTTCATTCAGTGATTGTAACTTACATGTGCTGAAGGCTACCAATTACCTGTGAAACCAAACACATTCTCTATGTAAAAACTAAGGCATGTGTGGCGAATTATAACAGCAGCTGGTTTGTGCTGAGGTAAAATTTCATAGGTCTTTGCAATTATTCTTAAAAGCCTGGTACTTAGGGAATTAACTTCTTTCATTGTCTTCCTAATTTTCCTCTGAGCTGATACAATCAAACTGTTTGTTAGAATCACCTTTTCCACCATGGCAGGAAAAAAAAAATGAGTGTCCTTTCTAGGGGACATGTTCATTTTTTATAAAAGTACATAAGAACTATTTTCTTTTCTTTACCCCCCTTTCTCTACTGTAGAGATTTTATCATTTTGCTATGTTGGCAAAGGCAAAGATGACTGAGATTTGCAGAATGAAAAACAAGTATTAAACTTACTTGATAAGTGAAACAAAAATCTGCATGTTTTTGCCGATCCTCCTTTTAGTAACTAGGATTGTGCTGCTTGGTTGGGACGGACTGCATGCCTTATTACTACATGCCTTTTTTTAATATTTAACTGCCCAATCCAACAAGAACTGGAGTGTCTCTTTAAAGAAGAGTGGAACTTCCACTCAAATTCAGATTTAGAGGTAGCACAGATCATTAGATCAGAGACAAAGCTATTTTATGATACAGTTTACAAATGTAGAAAGTATTTTTTTTTAATTAAAGAGGTTTCCTAAATATTGGGACAGAATAACTTCCTGCCATTCTGTTCTGAATTATATCACTGACCTGTACTGCTGATGTGAGTCATCACATTCCTTGGCCATTAATTAGAAAGATATTAACATTTTATCAGTTACATTAAAAAAAAAAAAACTAGAGGAAGAATGAACTGAGGCAATTTCCTAAACACCAGGTTTACACAAATAATAGCTGAAGTCTGTTATTTATCTGGAAGTATAGTATGTTTGCTATTTAAATCATAGCAGAAGTTAAGTTTTAGCACCAGTCCCAGCTGACTCTCTTAGTGTGTGTGTGGCTGTTCCCAACTCTGCTGCTCAATACTTTTGAGAGTCCAGCACAAGTGAGACAGCTACCATTTCCAGGAAATTTAACCCTGGAGCTCAGTTTTTACTGTAATACTCAGATACTTAGTTTAACTAGAGAAGGTTGCAGGTATTAAAGTTCAGTGACCTGGAATCTGACTATCCGTTTCTGAATGGAAAGGACCATCCATTTGAAAACCAGTAAATAGCCCTCAATATTGCGAACCTGGGCCTGCCTCTTGTTAAGTGCCTTTCAGTTAAATGCCCAGTGGAAATACCAGGTGTTTAAATTAAACTTACTAGACCTTGGTATACATCCCCTGAATTGGAACTCGATTTGGATACCGTCAGTGATAATTTTTAATGAACCCACTTTTTATCTTTGAGTGACTTATATCACCCTAAGTATATAAGCATACTATTTTAAAAGTTAAATGAAAATGGAGTTTTGAAAAACCCATTGTACATATTGTTTTTTGTTGAGTTCTTCTAAGATGTTATAGAACTTCAAAGAGAAATTCTGCTGCTTTTAAATTTTTAATAAAATCCTATAAAGGCTGAAACTTTTAGCAAGTTGGTCAACTTCTCTATTCCAATGCCATTTTTCTATCCCTGTTAGTATTAATAGAAAGCCAAAGTTTTGCCATGCTTAGACTGTGCCTTGAAAGTTAAAAATCACTAGCAGCAAGTCATCTGTGTCTTGGCTAAAATCCCCTCCTTCAGACCATCTTGGAATAGACAGGCATAAATACTACAGTGATAGAGTAAGTTGTGATAGTTGAAAATATTTTATTAGAGAACAGTCAGCTTCATAACTGTATGTGTGTGATTAAACAGAATAAAACTTTCCGATCACATATTTTCAACTTTTAGTTCATAGGTTTCACACAAACTTTGCTGTTTTTTATACTTCAAAGTGCAAGTGAAGCTTTTTTTTTTTTTTAATTTCAAATAAGCAGTTGAAATGCAGAAGAGACACACCGGGTATGATGGAGAACGAAAGGTGTATTGGCTGGCCATGGGTTAGTGTGGTGACCTGGCACCTGAGGCGGAAGAAATACAGGATTGTAAACCAGTATTATCTTAATAAAATTGGGTATGTAGAACTTTTAGAAAAATAGAAAACTTACAGATTTCTGAAGTCTTATTATTCTGTGATTTAGCTATTATTTCTTAACTTCAGTGAGCACCCTTTCACTGAATTTAAAAGCCTTGCTGGGTCCAGTTCAATGTAGCAATATGCCTACTTTCTTATTCTTAAGGAGCAGGGTGGTCTAAATGTCACCTTGTGGTCTAACTATCACCATACCCCACTATTCCTTTTTCATTTCTGTAGGAAATCAACTTGAATGAAAAGGGAAGAAAAACACTAGTATCAGAAGTACTGGGGGAAAATGTGTTTTGAGGATTTAGTAAAAGAAAAGACCAGTTAGTCTGAACACAGTAGTAGTTCTAAGGGTGAGGTGCTGAGGTTAAATGTGCAAGTGTGGGGTCTGAATAGTTGCCGTGAGGTGGTTTCCAGCTGCAGCGATTCCAGCGAGTCTGATCAGCGGCATATTGGCCTGGGATCTCACCCCACTCTTTGCGATGCCATGTGATTGTGAAGCAACGTATGTGAACTTGCCTGGTTGACAGCTGTCAACTGTAAATGGCCATATGTAATGATGAGTAAAGTTGTTGTCAACTGTCAATAGGCCATATGTAATGATGAGCACAGTTACAGGCTGCTGTCTGATCCGATGTAAGATTAGGAAAAAGAAACAACACTGAAACCCGGCCCTGAAAGGTCAGAGAGGTTTTTTTTTTTTTTTTTTTTTTTAAAGGGCTTATGTTATCTTTCTCATAAGCACACATATTTCTATTTGGACCCAACTTCTCTACAGATATATAATTCCCTCTCATCAATCCTGACTATATTGAATGAGACAAGTTTTATCAAACTTCAAATCAAAGACTTGAAGCAATGATTGCACAAGGGAACATTTT
>NW_004567137.1:5150889-5205816 GCF_000260355.1 Condylura cristata
CATCCTATTCAATTCTGCCAAAATGGGCTTCCAGAAAATTCTAGTTTTGCTACCTCTCCTCCCTGAAAAGGAAGATGCCGCACAATTCGTCACAAACATTTATTTGCCAGCAAGTTCTATAAAACTTCTTCTTGAACAATAAGTCCCAAAAGCTTTCTCCTGTACCCTAAATTATAAAACACAGTATTAAGAAGTCATTTTGTAGATCACATCATGGGCTTTTCCTCTTGTGGTTTTGAACTGTTGTCTGTGGACCCCAAAGGCTTCACCTCTCTCGCCCTCACAGAACTTCCCCAGCTCTTTCTGTAAGTGCCTACCATCCTGTCTCAAAAGGTTCATTTTCCTGCCCCATGTCTTAATTCAAGCTCTCCCCTCTTTCTAGACATCTTAGTAGGCAGCCTCCTCTTCTGAGTGGCCTCTGAGTCACTGAACAGATTTCACTTCCAGCCTAACTTTTTCAGATCCCTCAATGGAGTCTTGATACAGCTCCTTATTAGGTACCCTTATACCGCATTTCTTTCCGCCAGAACCATCTTTGGATGAAAGTCTAGAATGATAGCCTCTTTTTTTTTTTTTTTTTGTCATTGACTGATGCACATTCATCTCTCTTCCTTGGAACTCTGAGTTCAAGCCAGAGACTAGTCTGTGTCTTTTTCCCTTAGTGTCACTACGTCAGGGCCATGTCTGGCACATGGAGGACACTCAGTAATTTTTTTTTTTTGCACGGACGAGTGTCCTTCTGTGGCATGTACAAAAATAAACCACTCTTGTTCTTGAAGCTGGTACATTTTCCTTGAGGAATAGGCATGCCTTTGTGTATTTTTTTTTAATGTGATCTTTATATGCCATCATATTTCTTGTTTGAAAATGATTGGTGGAAGCTCTGTACTTTTTTGGTTCCCAACTGTTAAAGTTTCTCAGTTTTTTTTTAGTTTTTGGGTGCATTTTTCATCAATCCTCTTTCCCTTTATCATTTACCTGTACTCATTTTACTTTGTATCTCCTGATCAGCTGTCTCAAAGCTTTTGGAAGTATTTGAGGTATACAGTAATAACTAAATGAGATGAATCAACCTCAAACAGCTCATTTCTCTACACTTACACTGGCATTGGAATGCTTTATCCCCATGTAAACACGACCCTAAAAGAATTTGATGATTTTTTTCTCAATTTGTGGGAAACATTTAAAAAATTTCTTTTACTTCGCACCTGTACACTACTTCTTTTCCAAGAATATTTAAGCTTTAAGCACTTTCCAATCATTACTTGATTAGCTGCCAACTTGTCAGTGTTTATAGTATGGAAGAACTGAGGCAAAAAGAGCCAACATTTCAGAATTAAAAAAAGAAAGTTGATAACATGAGAATGTATGCCTGGCTCTTAGTGTCTTATGGTTTTCACTCAGGTAGTATGATGCTAGGTTGATAATCATAAATGTGGGATTCTTGTTTTAATTTACTTGAACTTTTTACATTTTAGTTTAAAATGCTAAGTTTTATATATGGCTAGTAATGACTGATCTTACCATCGTAAAATATTTTTTTCAAACATCCTTTAAAAATAACTGACCATAAATAATTTGAGAAAATTAACAAGAGGAAAAAAAAATAGCCAAAATTTTGAAATAAGCAGTTTTTAATTATTGATATGATATGACAAAGTAATATCATATAACAAAGTAAACAATTTATGAAATAATATTGTTAAATATAAACTCCAGTAAGTCTAAATGAAAATTTTTAAATATATGAACAACAACTGTATGTTGAAGGCATGAATTTCAAGACTGAAATTGGCCCACATACTTATATTAATACCAGTCAGTAGTAACAGTGTGAATATATGCACTAATATACATTTAATACTGAGCACAGATGCAGTTCTACATTGAGACCATTTTCTCATTTGGATAAATAAGCTAGTACATTCACATAGATCTTTTCTTAGCAACTCTGTCTTCTACCTATGTTACACCTTATTTGTTATTATTGAGCCAATTTTTTTTGCTTGTCTCTGTTTGAGTTTTAAATCTTGTTAAAAATGAAATGTTTTGCATCAACCAATTCTAGATATGTGTGTAGATACATACACAGTTCTTTCTCAGCTGGTTAAGTCCTCAGTCAAGTTGTAATGTAACAAGTGTATTAACTCGTCAGCCTGTTTTTGTTAAGGTTTCCAGGAGGTAGACTAAAATCTTAGCTTAAGTTACTAGTTGATCAAATTAACTTCTCCAGTTCAATTTCAAGTAGGTCAGATTGTCTTGTTTGTAAATTCCTTAGGTCTGTTGCCATTATTTCCTTTTTAAAAAAAAATTGTTTTCTATTTCCTAGTTCTTGTGTAGTGAATGAAATCAATAACACATTCACTAATCTTTATTGGAATCCTTTTATTGCTAGGCATTACCCTAAACTGGGGTTATAATGGTAAGGAGTAAATGGAAAAATCCCAGAAAACTCCCAAAACACAAATCCTGTTCTTAGCTGTCATGGAATACACAGTCCAGTGATAAGAATAATTAGTGCTGGTTAATAGTTACACAAGTCAATATAAAATTGTGTCTGAGATGAGAACTCCAAAAGAAAAGAAAACACAGATTAACACTCTCAGAGAAAAGATTGTCTTAAATGAGATGTTTAGAGAAGGCTTTCCTGAAACATGAGCCATACAGAATGACAAATCATGTAAATAATCGTGATGATCATAGCAAACCATTATTGATAATTTCTTGTGGCCTTGGCCCTGGGATGGGCATGTTCCTGTGCCAACTTATGTGGTCTTCCCAAAAATATTGGGGAGATTACACTGCCACTCACCCCAGTTTGTGAAGGAAACTCAGCTCTGAGAAGATTCTCACCCAGTGATCTGCTCCAGGCTATGGTATTTGATACCATCCCTCCCTCTCCACCCCCGACCTCCCCCACGCTCCGGCCTGTGCTACTAATATGAGGACAGGGATCAGTGTTCCAGGCACTGTGACAAGGGCTGTCTATGCAGGGGTTCTGGGTGACAAGAGAGGATAGATATTAGGAGGGGCTTAAGGAGGATCTGCAGGACAATTAAGCCTGAGTAGGGTCCTGCCTCCTTGTTTTCTGTGCATCTCGGAGCCATTACTCCCTATGTATCCCTGCCAGCAGTGGGAAGACATCTGTATTCATAGTGTAGCTCATCACTCCTGTCTCATGTTTAATTTTTTTTTTTTTTTTTGCGTAGAAGAACTAGAGTGTAGGTCAGAAGGTCAGAGATGCAGGGGGGAGAGAATGACCATGGACAGAGTGGGGAGCAGAAGAGGTGGGTTGACTGAAATGAACTGCTGAGGAGAGCAGTGGGAGAGACAGGAGAGATCTGCCCATATGGGTCAGATCCCTGGCCAGGAGTCAAACTCAAGCCACAGCTGTGAAAGTACTAAGACTTAACCCCTAGGCCTCCAGGGAGTCCCATTCCTGGTTCATGTTTAAAGGCTTCTAGCCAGATGTACTCAAAATTATATGGAAAGTTGCCTAAATTTAAGGTTATAGATTTTCAATACAACATGCAAAGCGAGAAATCTGTCTTCCTCCCCTTCACCCCCTCTTTAGCTAGAATATTACGATTTGGCATAAAGCCGCCAGCCTTATACTAATTTGCCTACATTCGGAATTGAAATCTTCCTATTATGATAGGGGTCACCTTTAAATTGATATATTAAATGGCTTCAAGTCAGATTCACTTAAGAACCCTGATACAAAAAAAAATACTTAGGTCATGTTTGAAAAAAAAAATCACAATTATTTTTGGTTATTTTAAAAATAAGAACATTTCTAACCAGATGGAAATTCCAAGTATAGTTAGATGGAAAAGCTATTATTAAATTAATACTAGGATCTACTCACTGGGGTTGTTTTAAGGGACTTTCAGTCTATGTTATAATAATAATTGCAGATGTAATTTAAAAGTACATAATAGTCATATATATACTGAAAAATCCTGTTGCTCTTAAATAAATGATTAGTCAGTTAAATTGTCCTATAGGACTATAATTCTATGAGGTAATTTAGGGTTTTTGAATGAATTTATTTCATTTTTACATCCAATCTATACATAAAGAGTAATACATGGATTGGTTGTATGAAAAGATCGACCATTCATAGAAAATGAAAATTCAAATTATACAAATGTTCGGCAAGTTAAAAATAGTATAGTTCCTATTTGGAATAACAGCTTCAGTGTTAATTCTTTTTCTCTTTGAATGACTAAAAAGCTTGTTGTTGAGCATTTTCAACTTTTAACATTTTGGTGACAGTTGAATCACAGATAAGATAGAAATTACTATTATTACCTTAAATTAGAATATTATTCATATATATCCGTAACTTTCAGAAAATTTATTTAATCTAGAAAACATTAAAAACTCTCTGAGATAAAGGATATACTACAGATTATTTAAAAGCTGGACATAGAGAAATATAGCTCGGGTTGTTAAAATCTTCATACTTGCCTCTATTGTTCTCAAAATTATATGTTTTGTGATATGCAAACAAATGAGCTAGAGTTTCAAGTTTAGAGCATCACACTTATATTTTTCTTTACTCTTGTTGCTGTTTTCTTACTAGAAAAGAAAAGCTTATAGGGAAATATTTATAGTCCTGGAATTACAAAGGAGAAAACAAAACCTCCAAGTTGCCTTTTCCCAGATACAGCCACTTTGTTCAGATAGCCTTTTGTTATACACAAAGACTCCCTTTTCCCCCTCAAAATGGTGTGACAATTTTAATACCCTGTTGATGGACATTAAGGTTGTTTTCCATTTACTTTGGCAAATAATGCTACAAGTGAATATTTACAAAGGTATATAAATTCACATGGTTATTGAGATAGGAGAAATCACCAAAAAAATGAAATTGCTGGACTGAAAAACCACGCACTTAGAATTTTCAGATACTGCCCACAAAAAGCCCAGAAATTTATACTCTCTAATGATTTCTGAGGATCTTGTCCCTCTTCCTCATTTCACCACCTATAGCACTGAGTATGATCTTCTTTTAAAACTGCATTCATTGCACAGAAAAATGATATCTCGTTGTAGTTTTAATTTTCATTTCTTTTATTATTACTGTATACATGTTTGGGATAGAATGGAATGGTATAAGAAGAGGAAATGATCTGTATTTGAATAGTTCATGGGAATAAAGATCAAGTTGGTATAGAGTTGGAAATGGAATTTTCATGTTAGTCTATTTCACATCTTCCAGTATTTACAAAATGCCTCTGTAGAAACAGTTTGCATGTCATGACATACATTGAACTGCTGGCTTTAATGGGGGAAGAAGCAGAACTGTAGCAAAACCTTCTTTATAACAAAATTATTTTAATACCTTTCAGGCAAGAAATTAGTTTCATCAAGAAAATTGATTTAATTTAGAAGTGATGCAGTATTTATAGCCATAACCAAGTTAAACATTTTTTTTTTACTTCAAATCAGAAAATAGCTCCTAACCAGTATATGGCTTCAAATCAATTAGTTCAGTTTAAGGTTTTCATATTTTATTAATATTTCTCCCATCTGTATATTTATTCTTCTGTACAAGTAAGTCTTTGAGGTTTTTCGTTTAGCTTTATAAAATAGATACAGTAACTTTTGATGACCAACTGATCAGCTAAAGAATTTGCAATCTTGACAATAATGAATGATTTGGGGGTCCTCGAGCTGGACAGTGATAAATGATTTTAACAAATCTTTCTGCTTACTTTATTAAAAAAAATCAATTGAAGGGCAATCCAGAATATTGATGTCCTACAAATGATGACTGCTGTCTGAGTGCTCTAGGTCCTGCCTCCACTGTTCTGGAATCACAGCCTGTTGAATAAGAATATCCCATTGAGACTGAAAGTACAGTACATTTTCCCCATTGTCTTCTCCAGAGTTAACTTATTCTTCAGGAGGCTGCAAGCTAGAAAGAAGTTTTGATCTGTAGAGCATATCTTATGCAGCAATAGCAAAAATAAAAACTAAATTTTAATATTCATTGAGTTTCATTTTAGAGCACCCCTGGACATGAGCCTTAGTTCTGATTTACATGACACCCTCCCACATCATAATCGTGACCAGTAACAGAGTGATTGTTTTAAACTTTTCTGAATTTTATTCTTGTTTTGAAAAAAAATTAATGTTTTACATTTTCATCAAAAGAAATTTGAAGTCATAAAACAGGAGTAAACTCTTTTCAATCAAATCAAACAAAGCCACTCAAATATTTAAGTCTACTTATCGATATCTGAATAATTTTGAAGTTGGTTTCAAACTTGCATTCATTTAACTAGACTTCTTGTTTTAGACATATTGTTATATCTCTGTATTAAACTTTATTTTTTTATTTGTAATACTTTTTATTTTTATTAAACTTTATTTTTAAATAAAGTTTAATTTATTTTACTTATAAATATATTTTAAGTAAAGTTTATTTTATTTAGATTACTTCAAAATAATATGGCTTACTTATAAATAAAGGAAATCTTGACTCTGAACTTTATTTCCAATAAGGCGTACTTAGGTATTCTCTGCTGTTTGAGATTTATAGATACCAAGGGAGGGGATTCACAGTACATCAACCTTCCTATTTTGTGGCACACATGCAGCAACGTAAGTAAAACTCTAGCCATACAAAAGAGATTTAGTGACCTATTGTTTCTAAGTCTTTGTCATTAAGAAAAATCTGTACAGCAGTAAGTATCTTGGGTTGAAAATTTACACTGCATATTAATTTTCATGGAAAAACAGAATGACTGTATGAAAAGCTATATAGGCATCGTCATTGTTGTTTATTAGTAGCAACCACTTTGTGGAATCATGTCATTTTTCATGTGAATTTCCTCTACTGTCACCAAGGGTAAGAGTTCTGGAGTGAAATTCAGCTGCCACCCTTGCCAGTCTAGTGCTATATAGTTAGGTATCAGCTTGTGAAGGAAAGTGAGGTTTTTGTTTTCTGCTCGTTGCACTGGAGGGTGGAGAGTAGCTAATGTGTTGCCTGTGTAGGAATTTAGCCAATAAAACGGCGGTGTGTAAAATGAAGGCTTTCAATACTTGTACATGTTTAAGGATTTCTTTTTATCATCTGAAATCTTGGCATTTGATTTTAAGATGCAGCATAGCCGAATTGCAATACCCTAAATCTTTATACAGAAAGCTGGTAGCTCTTTGGGGGAAATGTGATTTTATAGAATACATTACAACTTGACGCCATGAATTTTCAGCATCTATATTGACAAATGAACAAGAAGCAAACAGGGACAAGTGAAGTGTTGCGGCACAAAGTGGGGAGACCTCTGATGTGGAGCTACCAGCAGCTTCATTGATCTGCCACTCAGGAACCCTGACCCCATACTAAAATCAGAATTTTAATTTCAGGCTTATGATTTGCTTAAGTGAACGGGGGGAGAAAAAAGCCAAACAAACAGTTTAGACAAACAAATATAAATTTAGGAGATAGTTTAACTTGAATCTGATCACTACTTTCAGTCTTTATTTTTTAAAATAGATGTTCAGGCAATAAATAGGATTTCAGTGCATATCCCAGTGAAGAATCTCTTTATATAGTGCCATAACATTATGGATATAAAAAGATACATACATTGTGCTAAAATTAGCATAAGGCCTCCTATCTGGGACTTTGTATTCCCTCTGTGGCAACACAGTTTTATTCCTTCTGTTTTTCTATACCCTCAGCAAATACATATACTTGGGACATTGGCTTGAAAGGGGATGGTCAGGTTAAATCTACCTTTTAGATTAAAGGTAAAAAAGAGAATTCAAAAAGTAAGTTACGGAGATGAGTTCACTCATTCTATGATGGGACTTTTCCTAGTTAAAAAACAAACAAACAAAAAACTTTCTCTTGTCTTTAGCCACTGAATCCCACTTTCTCTTCTAAGTGTAAACTGGCAGATTACACATTTCCAAGGGCTTGTTCCGTGTGAAGTTTTCAGGTGATTTCAGTTTAATGCAACCAGATAATTGTAGCTCCAGGGCTTAGTTAGGTTGTAAAACTGCTAATCCAGACAGTATTACCTGATCACATGGGGAGCTTATAGGGAGACACCTCTCCCTTTAATGCTCTCTCCCCATGCTGGTGATTTCTAGTTTTCAGTCCTATAAAAATGAGGCTCACCAGGCAAAGATTAAGTCTGAGGGAAAATCAGAATATATAGTTTGGGGCAACAATGGGAAACCTGAACTCTTTTGCCAAAGTACAATGTAATATTTTTATGACCTCACATTCTGCTGATGAAATTTGTTTAAATGAGCACTCCACCACAGGCCTACTACAAGCCTTTATAAATAGTTTCACCAGTAACTGCAATGATTATTGGTGGATACTCCCTGTCAGTGGAGTCATTCACTTTCTGTAGTTAGTCCACTCAGAGCCTTTTCTGAAAAGCTGTTGTCATGCAATATTAAATAATGATAACGGTGGGGTGCTGAAGGTGGTTACCTTAAACTGTAAACAGATATATAAAAGAGAAATTTGTCAAACCTATTTTAACTCCCTGGAACACACATTAATGAAACACTGAGGCACAGAAAATAGCAGTGGGGGGAGGCAGTTTATATGTGATCAAACCTTTCTGTTCTGATGTGGACTGTTTCAGTTGAGCAGAAGCCTTGCTTCAGAGTGCATTTTGAGATGAACATGCAAACTGAAGTTAGGATGTCTGGTCCCCAAGGGCAGGTCTAGAATAAGGGTGGTGCGAGACATGCAGGGTGAGAGCGCAGACAGTAAGATGAGAATCGAGTACTCAGTTGCCCGGTTCAGACAGCCACTGATAGCATGAAGGGTCCAGGAGGGGCCTTGCTCCCTCTAGATGGACCTTTTCTTCCCATGCTCCTCTTCCTTTTTATTTTCATTTCTTCTTCCTGACTCCTTCTGCCTTTCTACGACTCGTCTGGGGGAGTAGGATGCCTTGTTTTACTCATCTGTTAAACCTCCTTCCAGGAATTACATGTTTGTTTAATTTTAGTTCATGGCCATTGAGTATATTGAATTCTCTGTGTTACTCTAAGACACCTAAGCAGAGAACAGTTTCCAGTTGCTTTTCCTTTTGGCACCATAGACCATTGGTGGCTTCTCAGCCCTTCAGCCGAGGCTGCTGCCCACAGCGGCGCCTTTGCTGTATTTCTTGGTTGTTATGGTCCAGGATCCCTCCTGGCCACAAAAGGAAGTAGCGGGGAGGCCTAGAAGCCACATTCCTACCCTGATCATTTTCCTTTTCCAAAGCACCACTGTCCTCAGTGGTACAAACCTGTCATGGTGAATGCACTATCCTAACAGGAGGGAAGGAAGGACAGAAGGCGGGAAAGGCAAATTTTCTTCCTTCATGTTAAGCGTGTATTATTCCATGTTTCCTTTATTTTTTTTAAGATTTATTTATTTATGCAAGAACTAGGGTAGGCCAGAGATGTGGAGGGTGGGAGAATTCACCAGAGATAGAGTGAGGAGCAGAACAGGCAGATTGGCTGAAATGCACTATTGAGGGGAGCAGCGGGCAGGTCAGGAGAGGTCAGCCATGCCATGTGGGTTACCTCCGGGGCCAGGGATGGAACTCATGCTGCAGTGGCTGTGGATAATTTCATCACGCTGTGCTTGTGCCCATTGTGCCCCAGGGAGGGCCCTCCATGTTTCGTTTAAAAGCAGAGCTGTGGCCCTCCCTGGTGGCGCAGCGGGTTAAAGCACAGCACTGAGAAGCTAAAGCCACTTCCGCATGAGTTCGATTCCTGCCTGCCCCGGAGGTGACCACATGGCGCGGTAGACCTCTCCTGACCCGCCCGCTGCTCCCCTCAGCAGTGTACTTCGTCGATCTGCCTGTTCTGCTTCCCGCTCTGTCTCTGGTGAAGCCTCTCACCCCTGAGCTGTGACTTCAAGTGCAGCCTTTAACCCATTGTGCCCCAAAGAGGGCCCTGGCTTTAGTTTTTGATACCTTCTGGTTACCATAAGAATCTGAAGTGATTCTTTTGAACAAATAGAAGAAAAAAAATTTTACCTGAAACATTTCATGCTAGCTAGTTATAACTGAGTTATTTAAATGATCATTCATACTTAATGCTATAGGGAATTGATTGGAAATATCAGGCAAAGTTAGCCAAAAATGACTTGTATAAACCAAATTCACTTTCTGTAGTTAGTCCACTCAGAGCCTTTTCTGAAAAGTTGTTGTCAAGCAATATTGAATAATGATAATGGTGGGGTGCTGAAGGTGGTTACCTTAAACTGTAAACAGATATATAAAAGAGAAATTTGTCAAACAAAATTTTATCTGTGGAACTAGTAATTAAGTGAGATAGTAAATGAATTTTAAGTATATCATTTATGTTTCAGAAGGTACAACTTGATTATTTCAAATATTTAACAATTACCCTTAACTGCAGATTGACTTGTCAAAAAGTAACATTAACAAAGATTTCCAGGCCTGGAGTTTAAGTTATTCAAATTTAAATTAAGTTAATTCAAAGGAAATTACAAAATAAAGTTTGACCTGCTATAATGTTTATAACTCGAATCCAATATTCTACATACATGAATTCAACTTTCCTTATTGGTGACTTTGTTATTGACCAATGAGTTCAGTTAACCACTTCATTTGATTATACATCACAGTAACCCAGCCAGTGCTTTGGTTTTAATTGTAGAATATTGGAATTTTATTGTGTCCCAAATCTTGAATAACAGGACCCAGGGCAGCTCTGGAGATTCTGTTTAGGAAGAATCATGGACTCCTAAACCACTGAATTAATCAACTAGCCTGACTTTCAGGTGCCACCTTTTCTCAAGGAATGCCCTGTTTTAAGCTTCTAGAAGGTACTATAGATTCCAGATCATGCTTTGTTTCTGTTTTTGATTTGTAGATACTAACCTAATTTGAGGACTAAGGTTCACCTTTCATTGAATAATTCAGTGTACTTATTCTGCTTTACTACCCTCACAGTACATTATCTAACTAATGAGAAAATACAAGCTAATATCCTAATGGCTAAAGAGAACTTCCAAACTAAAAATGGGTCTGTCTGCTGTCTCTTACGCCAGTCAACTGCTGCAAAGTTCTCAACTCTACCACCTTGCTTATCTCTCTACCCTGGTCTCCACTACTGCCCATCACTGCCTTCCAGTTAGAAGATGTGGCAACTGTAACTAAGTAGCCATGTCCGTAATTCAGGCCAACAGGCATTCACATGGTGGTAGGTGCTGTGAGTCAGAACTAGGCATACTTTGTGTGTCTTGGCGTTTCAGGCCTGCCAGCCTGTGACAAGCTGGAGTTTTAAAATGCTTTCTCGATGAAAATGCTAAATTGCATCCTAACAATTTTCAAATTTGTAGATGCTAACTCTTTGATCGTTAAGTGAATGGATTTTGTGTGATCAGTTAATGTATTGGATTAGAACATCAAACAATACTCCGTAGTGCTATGTACACAGATTGACAGAGTTGCAGAGAAACCTCACCTGTCTCCTCATCTGATTCTAGTTCCTTCTTTAATTACTTTCAGGATGAATCACACCAAGTTATCTTTTAGTTAGTTTCATAAATTTTTAAAAAAGAGTTATTTATTTATGCACAGGACTGGAGTATAGGCCAGAGGTGTAGGGTCTGTGAGAGATTTCACCAGAGACAGAGTGGGGAGCAGAACAGACCCACTGACGGAATACACTTCTGAAGGGAGCAGTGGACCTCAGGAGAGGTCTGCCGTGCCATGTGGATCACCTCTGGGTGGGGAATGAACTCATGCTGAAGTGGCTTTAGCTTTAGTGCTATGCTTTAAGTTGCTGTGTCACCAGTGAGGGCCTGTTTCATAATTTTTGACTAATTACAGGATGTCTTGAATACTAGTAACCTTATTTTTAAAATTCAGTGTTTTACTCTTGAGTACCTTAAACAGTTAAACTTGACTAATTATGGAAACTTAGATATAGTTGAATATTATGTGCCATTAGCCTATAAAAGTACCTGCCTAAATCTCAGGTTGTAATTAAATACATGAAAAGCTAAGCACTTATGATAAACACTCTGCCCTTCCTCTTGCAGGTCTTATTCACAAAATTCATTCAATTGCAGTAGTTCCATGTGGGGTAGAAGTACATTTTAGCTCAGCTTTTTCCAAAATAATATCAATCTTGTACTAGCAGAGTACAAATTGCAACCAGGAATCTTTTTATTTTCTGTATTTCTCACTTGTTCATTTAATGAATAAACCACAGCAATACTTTACATAGTTGCAGTGTGGTGATTTCTAGTAATTAGAATAGGTATGAACCAAAAATAAGTTAGAAAAATTAAAATTGTTTTATTAATCTGTGCCTCTGAGCTCTCAAGCTTTATACATAAAATAACTCTAAAGGTTTCTTTCATAGACACAGTGATTATAATAAGTTTTAAAAACTGCTTCCCAAGCCCACCAGAGAATAATGTTAACAGGTGAGGAAGAAGAAAAGCATTCCGAAGAAATCCTGAGGTTAGACAGGGCAGCCTGGAGACCAGACAACACAGCACCAAAAGTGGAAGGTATTAGGCCCTCCCTGGTGGTGCAATTAGTTAAAGTGCAGCACTGTGAAGCTAGCCACAGTTGCCTCTGCTTCAGTGCAAGTTCGGTCCCTGCCCTGGAGGTGATCCACATGGCACAGCAGATGTCTCCTGTCTGGCCTACTGCTCCCCTCAGCAGTGTACTTTGTCAACCTGCCAGTTTTGCTCCCCACTCTAAGGAATGCTCTCACTGCCCCTGTACCTCAGTTCTATATGCATAAGTTAAAAAAAAAAAAAAGTGGAGGGTGTCCTGTAGTCAACATAGATTAACAATGTTTAGTGAAGTACAGGCTTTCTTCTTCAAGACTTGATATTTGGGGCTGGACTGTTGTTTTGGAGGGATGTTGTGAATTTGAGAGAGAAAGTGATCCCTGCATTTCAGGATATTTAGCAGAAATCTTGATTTCCATCCACGAGATGCCAGTAGCACACTCCCACCCCCCTAGAGTTGTGGCAGACAAAATTGTCTCCAGACTTTCCCTAAGGTCTTGGGAGTGGGGGTTGGGGGTGGGAAGATCTATCTCTGCTGAGAAGCACTGGGGAGTAGTTAATAACTATATAAGCCTTGATAATCCTTCAAAGTATATTTGTGATATTCCTTATATAACTAAAAGTCATCAAAAAGTTTATCTTTAGCTCTCTGTTGGATGACAGGAAAAATATATATTTTAGAAAGCTCTAGATTCTAGTCACTGAAGGTTTTATTTTAATTGCAACTTCTCATGTGGTAAATGTCAGAAATTTAGATATAAGGAATGCTTTGTATTCCTCTGATGCTAGAAAAATAAGTGATTGAATATCATTATTTTATGAATTATTTGCCTAATTATCTAGTCAATTTTGATAGGTCCTCTGACATGGTCCCTTAAACCAATAGTAAAGTGATAGTTTCTCCAGCACTCTGCACAGGACAGTAAGCTGAATAGCCTAGCAAAATAGGAAATTGGCCTGATTGTCCATGGTTAGATTTGTTTTACCTGTGGAGAACCAAAGCTGGCAATGAATTGAGAGCCTATGAAATGACAAAAGTCTCCCAAAAGATTGTTCTCTGTAATTTGGAGAACAAGTTGTATCTTTCCTTTATCTTTTTGACTGTATTTTCCTAAATAATAATCATAACATGAGCTGTCGTCCTTTGATGTGTTCATAATTGAACATACTGGAAACGCTGCCTATGTTCTCCAGCTTGTTCTTTCTAGGGATCTATTTTAAACATCTATCTGATTATTTAATGCCAAGTATGCATATAGGCCTTCCTTGTGCTGGCTCCATCATATCCAAAAGGGATCAAATAGCACAGCTGACAGTTCTGTCTATTGCATTCACATATTCAATGTTTTCAATTCAAAAACTTCTAAATTTTACCAGCTAGGTAGGACGTTCCAGAAAACCCAGGGTTATGGGTGATTGGCTGCCTGGCCTCAGCTCTCTCAGACTAAAGTTTGCTTATGCAGTGGAATGTTGCAACTGTATTCGGCACTGGCACCTTTATTGTTTTTCCATTTTCACAATTACTTTTTGATCCCTTAGTTCTGTAGTTTCGACTTGCCTCCACTTATCATAATTTTACTCCTTTTGGGAGTATATTATTCTCCTTTTGGGGGTATACTTTTTTCCTACTAATTGTTCTTCATATTTGCTTTGTCATCATAATTTCATGTATTTTTTATCATTTTTATTTTTGAATGTAAATTCTTAGTGTATTTTATATACTTTTATTGTAATTCACATGTGTAGTTAGATTCTGTGAAAACTTTTTGTTCTTATTCTGTTTCTTTGTATTGATTTTAAATATTAATTTGTTCATATCTTTGGGAGACTATTGTATTTTTCTATTGTATTCCACCTTTTGCTTTTAAATAATGCTAGACAAAAGAGGAACAGCTATAAAATCTATGCTCAAAGAAACAATTTCTGAATGTTTTGCTCCTTCAATCCCCTAAAGACTACTCAAGTGTCAGAAACTCAACAGCTTACAGGGTCAGACAGAACTGGTGAGGACTGAGTTGAGCCCAAGAGTTTGTGTCTGTCAGATGGGCAACTTCCATTTAGTACCAGGAGATTGCTGCCATGTGGAAGGATGGTTTAGCATTGCCAGATCGTCCAAGTTTGCAAAAGGTGTCAGAAATATGAATTCTCTCAATTTGTAAAAATGGAAAATACTTTGGAAATTGTTAATACTATGTAGGTCAAATAAAATACCAGACAGTGGTATCTAGCTACTTCTTAAATCTATTACATAGGACATTAAAGTTAGAGGATATCTCCATCCAATGCAATAGTTAATTAAAAGGTTCACTCTTCTCAAGTCACTCTTCGAGTCAGAAATTAGAAATATTTAGGTGTTTCTATGTACCAGGGAAATTCTCTAGCAGTTATAATCTTCATGACTACAATTCTTCTTTCTTTTAGGAATAAAAGAGATTTTTTTTTTAATTTTGGATATTTGTATCTTGAAGATATTATTAAATTTCTCTGT
The DNA here is from genome assembly GCF_000260355.1 of Condylura cristata. Classification (NCBI taxonomy): domain Eukaryota; kingdom Metazoa; phylum Chordata; class Mammalia; order Eulipotyphla; family Talpidae; genus Condylura; species Condylura cristata. Next base: position 5,165,910 of record NW_004567137.1, read on the forward strand.
ATACATTTTTATCAGCATATGTGATCCTGTGTTAGTTGCTATTTTGATTTTTTATATTGTTTGTAGAATTTTTTGTTAAATATCAAGGAAATTCTGAGAATTATCCCCAAATTATCTTAAGCCAGAAAAATTAGAAAAAGGCTTTAAGAATTTTAGAGGGTATTGTCTAAGTAGGATTTTGTATCCATAGAGAAGTGAGAATTGTTGAAAGAAGTCTAAATTAATTATTTTTGGAGAAAATAAAATAATATTATTTGCATGATATATTAGTAGACAGAAAAAAAAATCAGACAAGGTGAATGAAAGCAGGATGAATTTAATTTAATATGTCATAGAAAGTGATTCTTCCTAGGTTGATTTGCAGACTTGTGCAGAAAGTTTAAAGAGAATTATGAAATCCAAAAGGGAGTAGTTATCTGAAATGACTTGTATTTCAGATTCAGTACTGTTTTAGGAACAATACAGGACAGTCATATTGAAAGTAAATTGATGGTTTCTTCAATACTTTGACATATGTTACATCATTTAACACTTAAAACATCTCTATAGTGTAATCAGGAGAATTGTTATCTCCATGGAAACTGAGACCATGGAGATTAAACAATGTTTCCTAAGACACAGAATTGGCTTTAGATGTCAAGAATATACCTTTACACCCTTTCTTTGCTAGCCTGTCATGCTCTTCTGCTGTTCAGCCATATCATCACTGGTCATTAATATGACTTATAATCTTATTTTAAATTAATATTTTTCTGATTAATATGAAATGTACTGGGGTGCCCCTTATCCTGTGTTGTTCACTTCAGGGTGGAAATTTGTTTTTTGTTTTTTTTTCCTGGTTAGCAAGTATAAGCAGCTAATGGTAAACCTCTAACCCACTCTCCCTTTTGATTATTTTGTATTTCCAATTGGTTGAACTATATGCTTAAGAATTTTTCTCTTAGAGTTGAGTTTGTGGTTGAGCTTATTAAATCTAAACCTTTCATATTAAAGAAATGAGAAGTAAGGGAAGCCATCCTAAAACATAATCCTGGGGATTTTCTTGTTTCATCCATTTGTAGTTTCCACTGATTTAAACATATGACTTGGAAACAGAAATTTAAGCCTTGTCATTGAGCTTTAAAAATAGTTCTAGGTAGCCATTGTCAGCTTAAATAAGAAGGGGCATAGAAGCCATCAGCCCCTCTCAAGAACAGCTTGTTTCATCCCACTGGTGTACATCACAGAAAGAGTTCAAACACAAAGCAGTGAGAGATAGGACTTCCGCTCCATGTAACTGAGTATTTAGATATATGGAGAAGTCCCGGAGTTGAATTGTGCAAAAACACAGAATGCAAAATGAATGTGAGGTTCTTCAGGAATCAGCTTTTGTGACTCTGTAATTCATTGGATTTTCAACGTATTGGTTTCTATTTATATCGTGTCAAAAAATCGGCAAGAACAAGAGGTCAATTTCATGATTGTGCACTTTAGCTATTGGTATAATATTTATGCATATTTATAGATAACTTACCCTGAGACCCCTAAAAATTGCAAGATTTGAGTTCCATGTCAAGGCTGACTGTGATGGAGAACTGAGCTAAACAGATTTATTACTCCTGGGACAGTATGGCTTTGTTTTCTTTCCAATCTTTGTTTTTATCATCTTCCAGCTTGAACCCTGTACCAGAGAGTGACAACTCAGACAATTAGTCCTTTTTCATTCACTCCATCCAGTTCTCTCTCCTTATCCTTAGCTTCCCTCTTTCTTCAGCCAGTAACATTCTTCCTGGGAGTAAACAGTAGGTGTTCCACATATGAGCTCTGTGCCTTGGTACACTGGGCTTGGGTGTGTTCTCTCTGCTGTTCCCTGGCCATAAATTAATTAAAAGTAGACAGGAGCCACAGAAATAGAAAGTTCTCCCTTTTCTCCCCCACCCTTCTTTCTTTTTCTCTGCGTAAATAGCTAGTTCCTTTGTCCCTGGCTGCACTATTTCATTTCTGCCATCATTGTCCTCATTGTTCTCTGAAACAGGGGGGGTCTGGGCCAAGAGCAGCAAGGTCTCAGCTAATGACGGGAAGTCTTTAAAGTTTGCGCTGCATTTCATCTTCTCTGTGGGAGTTTTAGGACGTATCCAGTGTTTGATCCCCACCGCGCAACTTTGCTTCTAGTTAATTAACAGATCCCCCATTACACACTCTCATCTGGAAGCACATGGGAGGCCTATTGGGAGGTAATTCAAGGCCAATCTGAGTGATGGCAGGAATTAGAGAAATCAGTTGTTTTAGGGCTAATGTTCAGGAAATAAAGATGTCCCATTTTAGAGTCACATTTGGAATTTTTGATTTTTGTTCTTTGCTATTAAAAAAAAAAAAAGACAAGATAAAGGAATTGTTTTGTCCCCATAATCTTACCGTGACTGTTCAGGGCAGTTTGAACTTAGGACTCTATCACCGCCTGGAAGAAAAACAAAAAGGGATAAAAGAAGACAGACTATATTTTGAGATGTAGTAATGTTAACAAGAATTTTGTTCTTCCTTTTATTGCTAGCAATCCCTTCCTGCCCAGCCCATTAGCCAGGTCACAACTGCCCACAGTCAAGCTTCCAGGGCAGAAGAAGCAGAATAGCTGGCAAGGGACAGCTCAGTGGCAGCTCATTTCATAGTCAAGGCTGACTCCTACTTTGTTCCTGTGCTGTTGCTTTTGTTCCAAGAGTGTCAAAGTGATTTGCAAATAATAAATAGTAGCATCGGTATTAGGATCCCTTTCTCATCTAGCTTCTTGCCAGATGAACATTGCAAAACGAAGCCAATGTGCCCGAAGGTAAAGGTGGCAGATGAATTGCCAGGAGCGGAGCCCCCTTGGGTCAGCGGCTGTCTGAGGTCACAGGTGGCCCCAGTTTTTGATGGCATTGAAAGGAGAATGCCTCCTTTCGATTTCTTATCCTTCTGTAGTTTCCCCAGCCCTATGAGCAATGACCCCCTTTATCTAATGAATTAGGAGCTACTCCTGCCTTGCAATTCTCAGTTCGACACTTGGCAATGAGAATCAAACCGGGGCTATTTAGTGCAGCAGTAAATGGCCCGCCACATTAGCCCCCTGGCATGCTAAGCTATTAGGTTGTTTTACTGTTGTTAAAGTTACATTTGTTAGGTGGAGTTGCTGCCCTTCCATACAAGCTCAGCAGTGCCTGATGCTGGTGGAGGCAGCACGTGTACAGAACGTGTGTCTCCAGGACCCAGCGGGCAGGCAGGGCGGCTGTGCTGCAGACAGGGAGCCTTCTTCTGTCTGACAAAGCAGGGACTTGGATGATGATGATTAAAAAAAAAGAGAGAGAGAAAAGAGGAAACTACTGGACAGTCATCATCATTGCCTTTACTAGGATTAAACTAATTACATGGGCTTGATTGACCATTAATTTTTAGCAGTTCGTAAGTGAGCCACTAATTGTTATAGTGCCATAGACATGGAAGGCCAGGGTGGGGTGAGGGGCTCAAAATAAGTCTGTGTAGCATTCTACACACCAGCATATACAGGAGCTGGGTATAAGCCATAGGAACCGAGAGATGGTCATAGAAATGAAGGCGGAATATTCAGGGTGCTTCAGTTGTGTGTGTGTGTGTGTATGTATGTATGGGGGGGGGGAATGAGAGACAGAGAGAGAGGATATTTCTGCAAAGAAAGGAAAATGCCAGCACTGTATAGTTTCAGGCAGCCAGCTTGCAGGGTTGAGTTGGCATTTGGTAACTGGGTAGCGGCTGCCAGTGTGTGTGTGGTGGGAGAAGAGGGAATAGACAACAAGAAAAACACATAGAGCTTAAAAAAAGATGTAAAATGATTCACTTCATGCCATATGGACAAAAATGTTGTCACAAAAATAAGGCCAAAAAATAGTGCCAGGTTAGACTTTTAGTTCAAAAACATATGTATAATCATCCCCATGAACATGAATTTTAATTAGTATTTTGATAGAGAGAAACCAGATATTTTTTTAACCTGCTCTGTTCTTGTTTTCTGTTCCTCTCCCAGTTTTAGCCTCCATTAAACATTCATATACTGTATGTTTTGTGTCTGTATGAGGAAAATGCCTTATCCCTGGATTGGTGGGAATGCAAACATCGTGGTTTTCTGTGGCTTCCCAGGGGGACACAAGCAGAAGCCTATCACTGGGAAACGGAGAGCTCTTTCATAGCCCCCAGACCCTTGGGAGGAAGGACAACATGGGCCTTTTCCCCTTGCCAGGGGTTCCCCAAGACCCTCGAAACCCACCAACACCTTTTCTCTCCGGGATGCCTTTGGAAAATGACTTGCTTAGCATGTGTACATACTACTATTTGAGAGAACAGTTTTAGGGAGAAATAAGATGAGATTAGATCATCTTAGATAGCATGAGTCTACAGAAAGTTTAAAAAATGGAACATTCAACTTATTGATAAAGAAACTTCATAAATGCTGATATAATCAGTTACACACCACATCCTTTTAAGCAGGATTGGAGATGACAATACTCATCAGGAAGAACTGTGCTGAATCATCTTCCTTTAGCAAAGCTCTTTCCCACCTTAAATGAGGTGCTTCGATTAATGCCCTGCATGTGATAATGAGATGATGATACAACAAGATCCTTAGATTAGCAATGATTTTGCTGCTTAGGGAGGGCATCCACACCCCAACATTTTTCCCCCCTAAAGGATAACAGGAGAATCAGATATTCGAATTAAATATAATTCATGTGAATAAAACACCTGATGTTAAAAATCAATCAAATCTTGGTGCAAAAGTGCTAACCTATTTCATATTCCTTATTAGAGTCCCTGAGCTTTCCTCTGAATATCAGTCGTACTTCAGTTTACTCTGAGGACCAGCGGAAAATCAATGACAGTTGTAGCAAAGGTCAATTTTACCTCCCTTTGGGATAGCTCAGCGATTTCTCTGACTTCTCTTTTGGGTAGACAGGAACACAACTGACCTCTTCTCTTCCTTCTTTCCACTGAGAAACTCTGGCATGTCCACTGATGTGGACTGCCACAGGCACTGGAGCACTTGGGGTGTCCACCCTCGTGATACTTGTGGTTTTTCTGGTGTGTTGTCTAACTGCCACTGTCCATCGTCCCTGACATCCTTAAATGGCAGGAAATATGTGATTAGACTTACGGTGACCCTGTCTTAAACCTACATCAGGAATGCAGCCAGGGTGGTCTCTGTTTGTCAATAGTAGTGGACAGAAGCCATTGCTAAGAACCCCCAACCATGCCCTCCCTGGTGGCACAGCTGTTTGGAAGGCTGCACTGTGAAGCTAAGCCAAGCGGTGGCCTCCTCAATGTGAGTTCGACCCCTGCCCCAGAGGTGACCCACATGGCGCAGAAGACCTCTCCTGACCCCACCCCTCAGTAGTGTACTTTATCAGTCTGCCTGTTCTGCTCCCCACTCTGTCTCTGGTGTATCCTCTCGCCCCTGCACCTTTAGCCTGTACCTCATTTCTGTATGCATAAATAAATAGATCTTAAAAAAAAAAAAAAAAAAGAACCCCCAACCACCTTCTCAACTCAAGCCTATCATTCCTGGAAAATGTTCCCCAGCTTTGGTGTCTGATCTCTCTTTGGCCCGTGGATTTATTTATGCATTTATTCAATCCAGTACTATTTCAAGCCTCCTAATTTTAAAGAAAGTTAAGATATTTATCTGCAAGATTATTTTCTTAGTGCTATGTTTTTAGGGTTTCTAGCTTAGTTTATGGTATCAAAAAATCTTGGGAGTAAAGAAAATTTTAGAAAGATCCTAAAATGTGTTTTCTTCTTCTTGTTGCTATCAATCAGGACTATTTTGAAATTACTTTACTCACATAGATCCAGATTCAATCTGGAATAAATTTAAACTTTACCCAAAGTATCAAAGGTAATCTAGGCTTCTCTCTCCTACTCTTTTGGATCAGAAATGTGCAGATGTGCAGTAACTGGTATTAACTCAAGAAGACTAAGGCAGTCTTCTTACCCACCAATAGTTTTTTGTTTTTTTTTTTAAGAAACAAATGAGGTTTTTTTTTTTTTTTAAGATTTATTTTATTTGTGCATACAGAACTGGGGTACAGGCCAGAGGCTCAGGGGTGGCGAGAGGCTTCACCAGAGACAGAGTGGGGAGCAGAACAGGCAGATTGGCGATGTACACTGCTGAGGGGAGCAGCGGGCGGGTCAGGAGAGGTCTGCCGCACCATGTGGTCACCTCCGGGGCAGATGGAGATCGAACTCATGTGGAAGTGGCTTTAGCTTCTTAGTGCTGTGCTTTAACCCACTGTACTACCAGGGAGGACTCAAATGAGGTTTCTTAAACATCCTCATGGTGGTTATTAATTATAACATTATTTGCAATTGTAGAATATTAGAACTAACCTAAATACCCATCCATAAAAGTCTATTGAGGAAATTAAATATTATCATATAATAAAATATCATGTCATTATAAAAACAGATAATGAAGATGTCTGTGCACTAATTTGGAGACAGTTAGGTAAAATTTTTCAAAAACCTCAAAGGATATAGACAGTATACTCTATTTTGTATAAAAAAGACAGGCAAATAATAATAAGTACAGACGTGTGTATTTTTGCAAAAAAAAAAAAAGTAGAAAAGATAAGCCAGAATTAGTGAGAATAGTTAAGTATAATCTGGGGGTGAAGATAAAGAGAGGAGGTAGGGAATGTATGTCTGTCTTCTCACAATCATATTATATGTAGATTTTACTTCTGAACCATACAGATACCATATATTCCAAAAATAAAAATTGATCTACCAGGATGGGATCAATTTGATCTACCTAGATGATCTACTCTGTTCTAGATCTACTGAAAAACACAGAAGCAAGGGAGGACTTTTGGGGAGGGGCTGGAGGGGGCTTAACAGATTTAATATCTACAAAATTGCATTTATTTCTGGTACTTCCCATTACATTTAATCCATATGTCTTACTTTTCATTAACTCCCACAACTAAGACAAACCCCTTCTCCTTTGTCTCATGCTACTCCTTTTGATGTGAGAGGACAGCAAATAAGACTATTCATTTTTTTTTTCTGTTTGAAATAATTTTGATTCAATGTGATTTTCTACTGGCTATTATGGGAGATAGGGGAGGTAGAATCTGCATATTGCTTGCTTCCTAGCCATATTGTTTTCTGTCTAATTTTCATTTACTATGTCAACAGTATACTGAGAGTGTAACAAGCTTTTGAAGTTAACCCTTTGAGAGTCAAAAATATTTTTTTAGAATTATTTTAGAAAATGAAACATGACATAGAAAGGAAAAAGGTCTTAACATTGTTAATTTATTAGACTAATGGGTTTTCCAGTAATCCTAATTATTCAAGAAAGTTTGAAAATTGTTCTTAGTTTCTGTCCTGGATGATTGTAATTCAACACATTTATATAGCTCTTTTATGAAACAAGGTTGTGAAGATATACATCATTGAAAACTTGTTTTGTATTGAGCCTACATTCGTCAATGGGATGTTATTTATTTATTTATTTATTTATTTTTCGAAATGTCCCTATTTGGGGATGAGTAAAGAGAGGGTAAGCTTCACCTTCCATCTATTTGTTTTTTTAAAAAATTTATTTATATGCATACAGAATTGGGGTATAGGCCAGAGGTGCAGGGTCTGTGAGAGGATTCACTAGAGACAGAGAGGGGAGCAGAACAGGCAGATCGTCGAAGTACACTGCTGAAGGGAACAGCGGGCAGGTCAGGAGAGGTCTGCTGTGCCATGTGGTCACCTCCGAGGAAGGCGGGGATCCAACTCATGTGGAAGTGATTTTAGCTTCTTAGTACTGTATTTTAACCCACTGCACCACCAGGGAGGGTCGCACCTGTAGGTTTTAAGGACCATTGAGGGGACTGACTAAGCCTGAACAGCTTTGCAAAGTTTTAATTATAAGTCAATGATCACAAAACTCATGAGCAGGGCATCACTGAAACACCTCCCCCCAGGCTTTCCATCATGCTGTGACACACTGACAAAAATAATAGAGTAGAAACGTCAGTTCCCTTCTACCAAAAGCTATGAAATATAAGTGTTCCCAGCCAAAGAAGGCAAGATCTGGAACTTTTTTTAAAAATGTGGATATATAGATTAAATATGCAACCCTCCTGATAATGTTGGCTGATGAAATGATATTCACCAACTGTAATTCTGGCACAGAGACCCACATAGTGCCTGCACACAAGCACACATACACACAGACCCTCAGCTTATCCTTAATCATTTGCTATCTTATTTACATTTCATTTGCTAGAGTAAATTCTATCATTTGAACTTTTAAAAAATATATTTCAATATTACTTAGAGAGGAATAGGAAATAATGTGATTGGCTTTCAAATAGCTTATTACCATTCAAATACTCTCAAAATAAATTATATTAAAAAAAAAAAAACCTGTTTGGCTTCTGAAGCATTCTAAATGGAGACTTAGCCCTAAGTAATCAAAATTGCTTTAGTTGTGCAGAGCGGCATTAAAAGCCTTGTCCACTAATTGAGTGAAGCGGCACTACCGAAGCAGCCTTGTCCCCTCATTAGATGATCTTGCAGGCACTGTTTGTCATCCTGGGTTGCTGGGCTCCAACTAACGGGACTGCTGGCTCAAATTAACAGTAATTCATTATGACATGCTATGTCCTTCCAGTGAAACAGCGACGCGGAGCCGCAGATCATCTGCCTGTCACTGGTACTTCTCAGTCTCATTCCTTCCCACTTCAGTTCAAGCGACCACCTTTTGCCAGAACCTTTAGCGAACTGTGACCAGGCTTGAGACTGGACTGAGAGCTTGCATTCAGCCCTCTTGCTCTAATGTCATAGAGAGAAAGAGGGAATCCGACAAATCAGCTGGGCATCTATGCCACTGTCTGAAGAAAGCACAGTCATTCACATAGGCATGTGGGGTCCCAAATTCTTTAAGATGTACGTGCTTTCCCTGCATGTGCCCCTAGGGAATTTTAGTAGAAAATGTTGAGAACAAATGTTGATAGTGTGATGTAAGTCCAAGTGGCTAGAAGTTTTCTGATTATGTAATTTGGCTATTCAGCACCTCTGCAGGAAACTTCAGGTGGACATAGTAACCAGTGCTGCTCAAAGGCACTTTTCTACTCTTGCAAACAGACGGACGTCAGTTCTGGAGAAAGATTCCAAGAGTGATGCCACTGGATCCTTGCTCCTCACAAATCTCAACTGTATATTTCTGCCTATCAGTCTGTCGTGTTCATTCAGATCATTTGTTCTGCCCATGCGAGAATGACTCAACTCTCCTCATAAAGGGATCTGAATAATGTATGGATGCAGCTTTTTCCCTGAAAATCTTCCAGCGCTGTGAACATAGGAAAGGTTGTGCATATTGACCGGCTGGCTCCGCAGTGTTGGAAGTGGTGGTGCCTGGCAGTGGGTGGTTCTAGGCAGTGGTAGTGCCCACTGTTTTCCGCACGCTGAGCCTAATCTCGCTGTAGGCTGCCTACTCCAAGCAATATGGGCCTGGTGGGATTTTAACTGCACTAAAAGCCCGCCTACTCGCACACCACTTACTGTCTGACCTCTACAATTAGATTCATTCCTTTGGGTATTTAAAAAATAACTTTCTTGGCATAATCTAATTACTTCGAAGAGCTAATAGGTTACTATTAGTTATCAGTAATCATTTATTCCTTTGTCTAATGTTTATTTCTGTTCATCCTGCCCCTTCATAGAATATACTCAACAAAATGTGAAACTTCAGAATTAGTGTCCATTAGCTATCTTTGTAATGCCTTTGGATAATATGTAGCTATTTCTGCTTCTTTATAGTCCTTGTTACTGTCTCCTGATCCAGCACCTGCCTCCCTTATCCAGTCTGGTCTGTCCACAGTCCATTTTCACCATTTTAGTGATAACAAATTCAGCCATCTAGTTGATCTTTCCAAATACATGGAACTCTTCTATAACACCTGGCTTTTACTCACACTCATATCCAATTCATTGGTAAGTACTGTCTGTAGAAGAATATAGTTATTCCAAGTTCACTTTGGTTACTGTGGTTTAAGATAGTATTATATTACATAGGTTATACCTTTTCGCTTACCACCAATCTAGGTAATTTTGGAAATAAATGGGGCATTTCTGGTTGTCAGAGCTCTGGTTATTACTACTGGCATTTAATGAGTAGAACTTAGAGATGCTAAATGGTCTATTGTGCACTTTCCACACAGGAGGAAGAGAAGTTGTCTAAACTAAAATACTTCATGCTCAAAACAAAGAGGAGTTGGTTGCCTAACCCAAATGCCATTACCAACCCTAAGAGAAAATATTAAACCTATTAAAAACCTAAGGCATAGTCTGCTTCAAAAAGTAGATGTAAGATTTCCTTTTACCAAATGTTTTGTTTCCAAAATAGTTATGCACTTCTAACATACTATGTTACATTCTTGTCTTGCTTCACTCTCCAGATGCCAACTGCATGTGAGAGTTTTGTCTGTTTTGTTCACTGCTATTATCACATTTTTAGAACAGTATCTGGTAGGTAGTAGGTGCTCAACAAATAGCTTTTGAATGAATGAATTTAAACTTATAACAACAAGCAGTATTGCCTAAAAGCCAAGAAGACAGATTTGTTAATACATAACTAGTAAAGAGAAGAGTTTTCACATGTTCTCATGAATACTTTTACTCATTCTTCTACTATGTACTTTTTAAATTCCAAGTAAAATCAGGCAATGTTCTAGGAGCTAGAAGTAAGACAATGAGAAAACTGACAACATCGTACAGAAAACTCATATAAGAGATGGTAAACACTAGGCAGGGAAGAAAGAGGGTGACGTCTGTTTCTCCCGCTGTAACCAAATTAACTCATTTCCACAGGAGTATCAATTACTTTAGTTGCTAACTTAGCAAACTCTTGGGGGAAAAAATGAAGTGGTTGCTGATATATAGGTCTATTTTTAAGAGGTGTATGTGGTATATTGGAAGAAAATGGATTTTTGAAGTCTGGAATTCAAATCTCACTTCTGCCACATGCTCACCAGGTGGCCATGGGTCTTTTCTTTTTCTCCACATCCTTATTTGTTCAGTGCTACTGCACCTTCTTCAAGGGTTATAAAGTAATGAGCTGGCAAAATAAAGTATCTGCAGAGTTTTGGTTACTACACAGGAAGTGGACCTGGATAGGATGTCCCAGTGGGCATCTGTGTGCTGATGAGGAAGGCAGGGTGCCAACTCCAAATTTTTTTTTCTCTCCTAAAAGTCATTCTTAGAGATTTCAAAAATTTTGAAAGTATGCTTATGATTCCTAAGTTTAACAACCTGTATTCTGATTGATTACCAAATTATGGATTAAGAATTTCTATGCTATCCGCTCTCATAAAGTGGTAGGCTTTTGTTTTGTGGAAAAAATAATCTCTGAGGACTAATTTAGAAAGTGGAACTTCTTCCTATCATTTCTTTATTGGTATTTAATCTTGGCATACAATCAATGTTATCTACCAGGGATCATTTATCTACATGAGTGACTTTTTTGGTATTGTCTAGACATGGCTAGAAATTCAAGATAAATGTGTGTACTTTTCCTTTAAAAATGGATGCACAAAAACAGATAGGTGAGACAATAAGTGTGGCATATCTACACAATGGAATACTACTGAGCACTCAAAAAGATGAACTCATGCCATTTGTTGTAAAAAGAATGGAGCTGGAGAGGCTGATTAATGCTAAGTGAAATAAGTACAAAGAGAAAAATAATTTCAGATGGTGTCACTTATATGAGGAATATAAAGAAACCAGACACAGTCCAAAACTAGATCTTGAAATCTGACTATAGAACTGAGGTATAAGGGGAGAAATGAAGAAGGAGAGTTGAGCCCAAAGTGGACTATGGGTGCTTTGGTGATGGGAGTGCTAGGTGACATCATTGGAAGGTGGGCATCCTATACTTCCAAAATACAAACAATTAAAGCAAATGTTACCTCAACTGAAAAAAAAATAATAAAAAAATACAAAATAAAATAAAAAATGTGTATATGGTTGAGTTAATGGGCTTTTACTTCATAATATGTATTTTGGATAAAAAAATGGTTTGAATTATAAATTATATATCATATAATTCACTCATTTGAAACATGTGATTCTATTTTTTCCATCAATTCACAGATGTTCACTATCACCACAACCTAATTTAGAAAATTTTCAGCCCTCCAATTGTCCTTCCCTTAATTCTAACCAACCACTAATCTTCTTTATGTATTTATAGATTTCTAGACATTCTTTTTGTATGAAGATATATTTTCATTTCTCCTGTGTGCATATCAAGGGGTTAGACTTGCTAAGGCAAATGCTAACTCTACAAATAATCTTTTAGAATTTAGAGCACCAAGCTAATTTCCAAAATACTTGTACAATTTCCCATTCCCATTAGCAATATATGAAGGCTTCATATTCACTGTATCCTACCACACTTGTCATCTATTGTTGTTAAGTAGCCATCCTCATGGAAGCAAAATGGTATATTTTTCTTGCTTTCACTTTGCCTTTTTCTAATGGGTAATGACATTGAGCTTCTTGCATGTGCTAGCTGGTCATTGCTCTATCTTTCCTGGTGAAATGTCTGTTCATATTTTTAAATTGCATTTTTTGCAATATTTTTATAGTGCCATAGAGTTTATATGTTCTAGGCATAAGTCCCTTATCATACATATAATTCGCAAGCACTTTGTAGGTTGTCTCCCCTTTATTAATGGTGTACTTTGAATTTTGGTGTAGTCCAGTTTGTTTCTTTTTCTCCTTTGTCACTTCTTGGTGTTGTATATGAGAAACTATTGCCAACAGATCTTGACTAAATATAAGAGCTCTTATATATCCATGTATTTAGTCAAATCTTGACTAAATATAAGAGCTCTTACATATTCATAATCCTGTTTGTAGATATACCACATTCATTTTGAGTGAATGTTTTGCTTGGTGTTGAGGTAGAAGTCCAATCCATTCTTTTTTGTATGTGGATATCCGGTTCTTAAAAATTCTGTTATGTTCCAGTACTAATTATTTGATATCACCTGCATATCCTAGAATTTAATATAATCTGACACTATTAAGCATTAGTGTTGGGTCCCACAAGTTAAAGATCAAGGTCCCCAGAGGGACTGCCCTTATATTAGAAGCCAGCAGCACATTACTGCCTGGTTGAATTAAATGCAAGTTTGGGGGTTCTCACACACCCCTTCTCAATCAGTAATACACTAGAATGACACAGAACTCACAGAACTACAAACTTATTATTACTATTTTATTATAAAGTCTTGAAATGAACAGTCAGATAAAGAGATACAGAGAGCAAGTCTGGAAGGTGCTTGAGAGCTGGAGATTCAGACTTTGTGGAGTCAGGGCCTACCACCCTCTGCTACATCATCATACTCACCACCCAGGATGCTCCTGAGCTGGTTGTTTTATCAAGGTTTCACTACATAAACATGATTGCTTTCCTTCTCTAACCCTCCTCTCTCTCCAGAGGTTGGAAGAGTGAAGCCCTGAGAGTTCCAACACTCAAATCTTAAGTTTTTTTTTTTTTTTTTTTCTGACAACCTTCCTCTATCCTGATGTTTTGTCCTGCGTCACCTCCTAGCATAGGGAGGCTCACTTATCACTCAGGGAATTCCAAGGTTTGTTAAAGCCCAGTACCAAGAACAATAAACAAAGACAAAATTATCATTTTTGTCATATCACAACTATTCTTTACCCATTGACTTGTCTTGACAAGTATGTCAAAATCAATTGACCTTAAATGTCTGATTTATTTCTGTGCCATCCTTCTCAGTATGTATCCTTGTGACAGTATCACATTGCTTGATTAGTGTACTTTCACTTGGAGCTTTTAAGTTGGAAAGAGTTCATTCCCTTAACTTTCCTCTTTCACAGGATTGTTTTAAGTATATTAGACCCTTTTTTATTTCCCTGTAAATTTCAGGATCAGCTTGTCAGTTTCTGCAAAGAAAAAAAAAAGGGAAAAAAGTGGGTTGATTGTATTTGATCAATTTAGAGAATAATATCATTTTAAGAATGTTAAGTTTCCTGATCTGTGATGTAGGATGTCTTTCCAGATTTTTAGATATGTTTCCACTTTTTCAAAGACTTTTAGTTTTTTAAGTACAAGTCTTTCACTTATGTTATTAGAGATGTACTTAAACACATTATTCTTTTCTAGGTATAAATGGAGTCAATTTCTTAGCTTTCTTATCAGTATGTGTTTTGCTAGTATATAGAAATACAATCAATTTTTGTATATTGAGCAAGTATTCTTCAACCTTTCCCAATGTTCATTAGTTCCTATAGTTTTTAGTGAATTCATTAGGCTTTCTTAAATACAAATAATGTTATCTGTAAATAGAAATAGCTTATTGCTCCTTTCCCAGTTTGAGTATGTGTTTCTTTCTTTCTCTTTCCTAACAAACCTGACTATAACCTCCAATACAATGTTGAATAGAAATACTTAATCCTGATCTTAGGAGGAAAGAAGTTAGTTTTTCACCATTAAGTATGATAGTTTTTTTTTTTTTCACAGATTATCGTTATTAGGCTCAGTTCCTTCTACTGTTAATTTGTTGAGAGTTTTGTTGTTTGTTTGTTTTAAAGATTTATTTTTGTTTATTTATACATGAATAACTGGGGTGTAAACCTGAGGTATAAGGGGTGAGAGAATTCACCAGAGACATAGTAGAGAGGAAAATGGGTTGAGATACTAAAATACACTGCTGAGGGGCAGCCCGTGAAATAGGGGCCTAGGGTTCCATGTGGATTAGCTCTCTGAGTGGGCATTACACTTTTGTCACAGTAGCTAGAGATAGCTTGATGGAACTCAGACTTTAAGCCCTGCACCACCAGGAAGACCCCAGCCCTTTCTTTTTTTAAATCATGAAATGGTATTGGATTTTGAAAAACGATTTTTAGCATCTATAAAGATTACTTTTTAATTGTGTCTTTAATTTATTAGTTTCATTTACTATATTATTTGCTGTTTACATGTTAATCGAACTTGATGTTTCTAGGATAAATTCCATTCATTTTTGGTGTATAATTCCTTTTGCTGCTTTATGTGCTTTGAAAGAATTTCAGTTCTTCTGAAATCACCCACAGTTATGAGGTTCTTTAAAACTGAAGTTATACATATTCCCTGGTCCTAGATCACCTCTAAATTTCTGCTTCATGACATTAGAAGCATTAGACTAACATCCCAGAAGTAGAATTCTGTTATTAGGACTAAGTGTCATTAAAAAATCTTATTTAAAATACTACCTACATAATCTGGGTGATGATACAGGTATCTCTAGGACAAAAAAATTATGTAATATAAAATGTATATTTATTCAATTTTAACAAGCATATTGCAAGATCACAGAATCCATTCTGTGAATTAGTTTATCTATTCATAAATATTTTGAAATAGAACTTAATCCTGCTGGGAGCCAAAGTTTAAACAACTTTGTAAAAATTATTCAACTTTCCTTTGTAAAAATTATTCTACATCCATAAGTAAACCATAATATCACAATGGACTTGTTATGTTTATTGAATTTTAGGGATTTTGGATTCAGGACAAACATATAAATTCATTTTATAGATAAAGAAAAATTTAAGAGATTAGATAAATTTCTGCAGACCTGTAGATCTTCAGTCAGAGAACCTTTGATAAACCTTGCTCTTCAGGACACTGGAGTTTGAATCTGATCAAGTGACAGTATAAATAGGGTGTGGCTGCTTCTAATTTGCTAGGTTTTTTGTTGTTGAGAGAATTTGGAAACCTTTTATTTCAACAATTTATTGTCTTCCTACAAAGCAGTGCTTTGTTTTAATAAGTGGTTATATGCATCTAGTAGATTTTAGATTCATTAACATGTTTTGCAGTAAGTTGCATTGTTACCATGGACTAAAACATGGTTAGAATTGTTTTAGTAAAATTAGGCTGAGGTTGCTATAGACTACATATAAACTTGTTTGTGTGTGTGTGTGTGTGTGTGATAATATAATTTATATAATAATATAAATATTTTAAGTGATTTGATTGATCTAGCTCCATAATAATTTGCTCACCTTTATTACATTTCAATTGTTACTTTATTTGATTGTTATTTCAAAAATGTAGTTTTCAATGGTTTATTTAATATTCATTTTCTTCACATTAACTGGTGCAGTCCTCTAAGTCTGATGCTCTTGTATGTCTATGAATTTGGCCTAGAAAAACTTGCAATAAAATGGCTTAATACTTCTCCAACAGTTTCCATAAAAGTTTATTGAACTTTCTTTATGATATTTAAGTGTTTTCACCTAAATAGTTCAGGGGTCTCTTTGATTTTTCACTATATGTTTCTTGCCCCCTCCCTTTTTAGCATTGCAAGAAACAGATAATATCAAGGACATCAAGAGTGGGAGAGATTGGACTAGAAGACTCAGCAGGTCAGTACATTTTTATTGTATTTTCTGCTTATTTTTTTATTGTCAAATATAGCTTCTTACATTGCTTGCCCTTGTTTATTTCTTGTACATGCTTGCTTAGTATTGTTTTCAGTTTTACAAATAATGACTATACACCATTATGGAAAAAGTTGAGAATTTCAAATAATCCTTTTTGGGTGGGAAAGTAAAAAGTAATTTAAAGAAATTTCAGGATAGAAGAAAATTTCTACCTAAAAATTTATTTACTATTTTTTTATTATTCTAAGTACTACATAATCTGTTTTGAAATGAAGAGTTTTGGCAACTTTTTTTTTTTAGCACAAAATACTTAAGACATATACTATGTCATTAATTACATCATTTTAGTCAGAGAACACTTGGTTCTTGGACATCAGATTTCCTTCTCCTCCCTAGTCCTGGTCTTGACATTCCTCACTGTCAAAGTACGTGCTAACATTAATTTTAACTTACAGATGTTGAGTGCTAAATATAAAATAAGGTTAATTAAAATGATTTCTATGTAAATAAAAGACTCTGATAGATTATACTATGAACCTTTGTCAGCCATTTTGGAGGATCTGGGGTTGGCTAGAATCTTCAATGAGCTGGCACCCAGCTGTCCCCACTAACCTGAGGGGTTGAGTTCTGTGAGTGGGGTTCCATGTTCATCTCCTTCCCCTAGGTGTCTCCAACAGCAACTAGAAATGATTAAAGTCTCTATTATTGCTCTGTTATTTGGGAGCGCTGGGGGATTCTCTCCCCCTTCGTTACCCCTTGAGTGCTATGTCTTCTTCAGGTCTCCTAGAGTTGTTGTGGCCACTCCACATGCAGACTTCCTAGAGAGCTACTGCTGGTGGGCTTCGCAGTTTTCATCAAACACAGAGGTGCTCTTGTCTTTTAAGTTATGCTGCTCATAACTTTTCAAGTAAAATGACTTACTCAAAAGGGGGTAACACTTAAAATCTTCAGCCTGGATGTCTAGGTGTAGAGTCACATTCTTCTAGCATTAGTGTTTGGAACTATGCATATATTACTGGCATGAATGTTGACAGAAGATTGCCCTAGAGCTGTAAGGAAAGAGAAGTGTGTGTGTGTGTGTGTGTGTGTGTGCAATATGCTTAAGTCTCTGTTCTTAGTGAAATTTAATAAAATTCCTGCAAAAACCAAAACAAAACAAACAAACTAACTAAAAAAAACCCTGAATTTGGAATGCTATACCCAAGTATTTGGGTTTGTAAGTATGTTTAATTATTAACGAGAGACCCACCTTTGGGTGGCATGTTCTTAAGCAGTGTTTTGGTAGCAAACACCCCAAAACTTTCACTTTGTAATTATCATTGAGCTAACCATTAAAAATAATAATAATAATAAAGACAAAAGTGTGGGTCTTCTTGACATCCAACTATAATGGAAACACTGACATTAAATTGATTGACTTTCATTGTTTAGAAAGTCAAGAAGGAAGACATAACCACTTCATAGAAAGAGCTTCAATCAAATCTACCAATTCTTCAAATCTATATTGCCACCCAGTGTGACGTGAAATATTAGTAACAGAGCTAAATCTGTGTGTGTAACATGATGCAGGCCTCCTGAATTACATGCTGTTTTACATATTATGGATGAGAATTCATACAGGATACAACATTGTGCCATGCATAAAACATACCTTTCTCATTTGCCATCTTTACCAATTTATAATTTTATAATGAGTACAGTTGGTGATAATACTTTGCTTCGGAATGTGCTGATAGTCAAAGCAATCAACAACTTTTGAAATTTTTTCCACTGAGTTTCTCTAGAGATATCTACTGTTTCGGCTGTATAAAATGAAAAATGATTGTTCGTTCATTCATTCATTCATTTATTCATTCATGGGTGAATGAATGGGAGTCCCACTCTCTTGAAGCTTTCTTTTGAGGGGAGGTTAATGTGAAGTGGAGATTTTAGTATATATATTAATGGGGCTAAGAAAATACAGCAGAGTAAATAAAAGGACAACAGGACATTATTTCAGACATATGCCTAGGAAAGGCTGTCTCATAAGGAGAGCACAGACCTGAATGAAATGAGGAGGAAACATTTAGAAATCTTGAGTGGAGAGAGGTACCTTCAGGCGGAAGGACAAAATGTCAGGGGTGTGATTGTGTGTTGAAAGAATGTGAAAAAGGCAGTGTGGCAGGAAGAGACAACAGAATGGACAAGTAAGAGATGTTAATGGTGACAGTTGTGTGTGGTTCATTGCTGTTGGACTATGGTGGATCTTAATGATTCTGAGCGAGATGGGGATCATTAAATGAATGTAGCAGACCAGGAGCTTAACATGTGTAAGGGGCACTTAGGTTCATGGGTTGTTTAAGAGCATTTTCAAATTCTCTGTCTATACACAGCGTATAAATTATGCATAGAAAGATTTTAACTAGCAGTGATCACAGAAATATCTGATCAGGATATTGACTGATGATTGTGCTTAAGGAGCTACTGTGAGATACCACAGTTGTCATTTTTCTTTTCCATGTCCTTAATTTGCAGAATTCTTTTTCATTTAAGTCATGTTCTTTGACCTTATACAAAAATTTGTTGTTTTATAATATAGGCATTGATGATATTGATTTGTTGTATTTAAAACTTGTATGGTTAGTTGCTTTACACAGTTGAATTTCTCATTTGCTTATCATCTATAATTTCAACCTTGCAGAAATTACATAGCCTTGTAGAAATCTACAAACAAGTCTTGAATTGTAGCTTTGCAATTATATTTGCAAGGGAGGATGTCTGAATATTATTTTATGATTTTGGTGTATTAAATCATGATCTAAAGCACTCTTTAGAAGAATCAAATATGGAGTAGTTTAAGAAACACCAGTGTGGTAGGTTTAGAGGGCATGAACTACAGAACCAGATTTGAAATTTACCAACTGAATAATTATGAGTTCTTAACCTGTGCTTACCTGCCAAATGGTCAACATTGCTTCCCTAGCGACTGTGTCTCTGCAATCTCTTAATGTTTGTTAAGCCATTGTGCATTACTAGGCAGTAAATGAAATAGATTCAAGCAAGAGTTGCCTACATTAGATGTGACCATTGTTTTCATATAAATAATAGATGAAAATGTCCTTATTTATTTCCAGAAAACAAATCAGATTACAGAAAGCATTATTATTGATACATGGAGGGAAAGGCTGTTGCTAAAATTACCCTATCATGTGAATGAATTAAAGTGGCTATTTTAAAATGAAGGGAGGTCAGTTTCCTTCTACTAGCAATTTTGTGATAACAATTGCTAGTTGCCAAATAACTGTGGACTGAAATTCTTTCAAGCTCTTAAATCAATACATTGAAAAATAACTCTCTTCACTTGGATTTTAAACTCAAACTAGTTTTCTGAATTTAGATTTCTGTCATCATTTGGCTATCTGAATATTCATGCAGCAAATAAATGTGTGTGTGTGTCTGTGTATATAAAAACTGTTGAGCTGGTCTTGAAAGATAAACAATGCAGAAAAGAAGTTTTTGTTTAAAAGTAATATATATGTATATTTGTTTTATAAAGAAATATATAAAAACTGATTTGTTTATGAATATTTAATATGACTTTCCTGGAAATTCTTATTTATTCTAAATTATTTCCTTTTCAGCCATAAAATAAGTGTCGGTGTTAAGGATAACTAGGGAAATGAGGAAATTATTCTTTGAACCTTTTTCAAGGAGAGGCCATACCTACCTCTACTTCATATCACACCTAAAGTTCTTCTCGAACCTGGGGTACATCCTTTCCCTTCCTGTCTCTGATGAGGAAGTAGGTTCCCTTCTTCCAAAAAACCTGTTCCCACCACTTGTCCTTAAGCTTCGCTCCCATTGGCCTTGTGTGATAACTCACTGTTGTATAACATGTACATTTGTGATATTAATATGTAATATTTAAAAATTTGCAATCCAAACTTTACTTGATTCACTCCAGTGTCTTTGCTATTCCTTCTTAAATGGCATCTTTAATATTTAAACATGTTAAGTTTTCTATCTTCAAATACATCAACAAAAACTTTCCTTTGTAATCTACTTCTTTCTCCAGGTTCTTCTCCCACTATCTATTTAAATAGATAGATAGATACATGTTAAGACTTAAGGGAAATGGACACATATAGGTCTTAAGTTTTTGTGTCCTTTTTCTTTCTTTGCTCTCACTTCCTAATCTTTTCCCACTTCTGTAAAGCCAGTCCTGCTAAGGTCATCAGTTACCTCTGTGGCACTGAATCTCAATAGCATTTTTTTTAAAGATATATTTATTTGTGCATACAGAACTGGGGTACAGGCCAGAGGCTCAGGGGCGGTGAGAGGCTTCACCAGAGACAGAGTGGGGAACAGAACAGGCAAATCGACGAAGTACACTGCTGAGGGGAGCAGTGGGCGGGTCAGGCCTTGTGTGATAACTCACTGTTGTATAACATGTACATTTGTGATATTAATATGTAATATTTAAAAATTTGCAATCCAAACTTTACTTGATTCACTCCAGTGACCACCATGTGGTCACCTCTGGGGCAGGCAGGAATTGAACTCATGCGGAAACGGCTTTAGATTCTCAGTGCTGTGCTTTAATGTGCTGTGCCACCAGGGAGGGCCTCAATAGCATTTTTAATCCTTTTGTAGCCCTTGAGCTTACTGAACTGCTGGAATGACATTGCATCCCCCCACTCACTTTTTTATGGACAGAATGTTTTGTCTGCCTTCTTTGGGAACAAATCTGTCCTGTTCTCCACCGTATTCATAACACACCTTTCAAAATGCTTTACCCTTACCATCTGCTGAATGAATTGTTTTTGAAGATCCCAAACCAAATATTATAATCTGAGATACAATGTTAAAACACCTACAAGAGAGCAGCAAGATGGCAATTATGAGAATATATAGAAAAGAGAGAGATACAAGCAAGAAGGTATTTGAACTGGGTCTTCAAGGATACATATGCCTTTGCTGATCCGAGATGTTGGACACTGAGGGGGAAGCATGATATATAATTATTGAAGGTCCTAGTGTTTTATGTCATGATTGGTCTTTCAGCTGGGATAAGATTGATGCAGCATAAGGTATACTAAAGGGGAGTGAATAGTGATTGTAAATAAATGTTGGGCTCTTTATAACATAAAGGGACTTTGCAATTCAAGATCTACCAAGAGGACTTTGAGTCTTAAGATTTAGCTTAACTCAACAAAACTTGGGGAACCTTTGAAAAACATGTGTTTGGTTGTTTAGGGAATGTGGATGGTAATTAGGTCTGTACCTCTGATTAATTAATAAATGAGAGGCTGATTGAAAAGGGAGAGGATACAAGAGGAAAATACAAATCGGATGCCATCATCACACAGGAGATCAAGAAAGTTAGGATCAAGAGATCAAGGCAGGCAATCCCCAGGGTCAGGTGGAGCAAAATTCAAAGGTGGAATCGATAGGGCTTGACTTCCTAGAACATTAAGGGAAGAACTTCAACCTTGAGTAATTGTAACAAAAACTAGCATGTCTCAGATATAGAAAATTGGGAAAAGCAGTTGTTTGCTTTATTTACTTAATTGTTTGTTAGCAGCATGAGGGCAAGAATAGTTCTGAAAGTTTAATTCAATATACCAGTAATGAGATTTCGAAGTAGCAGAGATTCTGGAATGTGGAAGGGATGCTGAGGATTTAAGCTTCATGGTGAAAACTAGTGGAAGAACAACAGTACAGACTAAGTGAATACCCTCAACGACTAAAAGTCTCAATGTCATGTGAAATGTTGGAGAGAGCCAAATGGGATCATAGAAATGAAAGAACCTCGAAGCTTGAATTATGATACAGTTGCTTGATAAGCTGCATGGTCCTAAAGTAGGCTGTTAATTATTTCTTTTATATTTATTTTTAATCTTTGCACAGGTGCTGCCTGAGTGGTCTGCAAATAGTAAACACAAAATGCAGCCTTTATTGGTTCACTGGGATAAATCATTTATGGATTATGGAATTTTGGGGGAAGTACTGCAAATCATTTGGTTTTCATCATTCATTCATATATTCTTACTAAATGTTAACCTCCAGTTCTTGTAATTACATATCCTGATTTGTTTTACATCCCACTCTTGACTAAAATAGTCACTGGTTCAACTTGGCATGTTATCTCTCTATTAGTTATAGGAAAAATGCTGTTTGACTGAGACCTGCCACTCTGGAATCATGCCACACTTTCTCAGGCTAAGTCTCCTCTTCCTCAAGTTGGTTGGCTTTGCTATAAAATCATGTGAGGGAAAATGTTGCTTTTGCTTTGACAATAACAAGCACACACATACGCACACACACACACTCATTTTGCTGACTCCCATTAGATCATGCTGCAAAATATTTGATTTGGGGATGATTTAAATCACGCTTTTGAACAGGAGTTAAACACGTCAATGCTACAGAGCTCTGATACCAGTAACTATTATCACATGACTGTGGAGAAGTTTTTGGGCAGAAGTGCCAGTTAGAAGAGGGAGCCCTCTCCCTGAATGCTGAATGAGTGCTTGCCTGGGGTGTCCCTAGGAACGGGAGCTGACACAGGTGTTCAGCACAGTTGCTTACTGCTTCCCATCAAGAAGGATGGGGGTTCTTAGCGCTGCTGGCTTGTGGCACTCAGCGTATTTGGCAAGCAATCAGCCCTGGCTGTGGATTTCCCTAGGGAAAATAAAAGCCACAGGGAAGTCATCAGTGTGACCTTCTGCTGGGTAGTTGGCACACGGTGGCACCACAGGAAGGCTTTCAGTTGTCATTTTTGATCAGGAAGCTATCAGGTGCTGATGGAAGCATCCCATTCAAGGTGGGAAGTGGAGAAAGATCAAAAATATTGAGCAGAAGCTTCCCAAATAATTCCCAGTCATGAAGCTTAACACCAGCTGATCTGGTGATAAAAGGAATTTGAGGGGTGGGGGTGGGAGGGGGTTTCTTTGGTTCTGTAAGCACAATTATAAGCTTTCCTATTTAAGTCTGACCCATCATACTGAAATGCTGTCACTAGTATCATTAGCAAGTAAAGTGTTGATAACATAGTCAAATGCACAGCAGAGTTCTGGCTCTTAAGTGTCTGGACTAACTCCCAATATTAGGAATAGGAGTCAGACTGCCATCACTTTTCCTGTGCTAACAGACGCCCTGCCATTAGCAGTCTGAAGGCAATTTTAATAAAATACATAGCCCTGCTGAGCTGGTCTCAAAAGATAAATAAGCAATGCAGAAAAGAAGCTTTTGTTTAAAAGTAATTATTTAAACTATGCATTACAGGTAATTTTCTTTTACCAGTAAGGCGAATGCTATCAGAATTTCAATAATGATTTGGTGGCACTTATCTAAATAATGTGATATTGTCATTTCTAAGAGTTAAAGCGTCACTTTATATTCACTTATACACCGAATGAGGGCAAATTGGATCCAGGTATCATGTGCATTTGTTTTATAGTTTATATTACATTTTTTGGGTGAAGAGTGTTGTATTCTTGGACAGATTTATGGAAATGTAACAAGCTGGTGATAGAGTTCTGGGAACACAGATTAGAACAGGAGGGCAAAGAACATCTTTTTGTTTTTCCCTTGCTGTCAGGAAAGAAATCACATTTCAGTCTTTTAAAAACTCTTTTAATAGGATGCTGGTACATAAACCATGGTCACAAGGGTATAAGGAATGTGTGCATGTTTCTGAGGAGACAGAGCTTTGTTTGCCAAAAGGTACAAATCTCAGAAAGCTTTTTAAGAGTCTATTTGGGAACCATTAAAACCGTCACTTTTCTTTTCCTTCCTAGAGAGGTACACTGGCTGAAATCCTTAAGATAGAATTAGCTCTGGCCTCACCTGTGGCCAACTAAGAACTTGACCGCAAAAGTCTGACCAAAAGGGCATCTAGATGCCTCCTATTTCTAGCTATATCCCATGGAAATAAAGCTTTGCAGTGAGACAGAACTTAGTTCAAATCCCACTAAAAATTCAACAGTTATTTCCATAACCTGTCACCTTAAAAATGTTGTTGTTTATCACAAGACTTTGTTAAATGTGTGTGGGGGGTGTATTAACAAAACCAACTTCCTGTGCTTTGTACAAGGTTAAAATAAGATATTTAGGGTGATGCCTGACGAACATTAAGTGCTCAGGAAATGTTCGCTTTCAGTTTCATGAATGAAATTTTAACACAATTGTATCATTTATATGTTGAACTTTGTGCTAGGAGGTGGAGCAAATCCGCTGAACAATATGTGATCTCCACTTCAAAACTAAAAGCTTAATGCGAGACAGGCATTTAAGCATAGACTCATGTACGGTGTACCACATGTTTTGATATTGATATGGGTCTTGGGGACATAAAGGAGGCAGGACTTAATCTTGGTCATGGGAGAAATTACTTTAAAGTTTTGGTACATTAAGCTTTCAAAGGGAAGATGCTAAGCTATATGTTTCCATCCTGAGCCATTGTGATCAAAGCCAAATTTCTATTTTTTCCCCAAGAGTAATTTTTCCCGTGCCTGTTCTTTCTGTTCCTCTTCCTTTACATTTATGCAAACCTTTTCTTTGATTGTTAGTGCCACAGTTAGATGGCATCTGCAGTCAGAGAGAAGAGGTAAACATGAATCAACCCCTCGATGGCTGCTCAGTATTCTGCTAAAATGATTTGGGGGAGGAATTGAAAACACAGGCTTTATTCTCATATGTTGCTGATGGGAATGGAAGTTTGTACAAGCTTTTTGGACAGGAGTTAGGTGATAGCTAACAAATATACATATGCATACCATTTGACACAGAGATCCCATTTCTAGGAACTTATCAAAAAGACACAATTTCGGGCCCTCCCTGGTGTTGCAGCAGGTTACAACACAGCACTAAGAAGCTAAAGCCACTTCAGCATGAGTTCTATCCTCACCCTGGAGATGATCCACATGGCACAGCAGACTTCTGACCCACCCGCTGCTCCCCTCAGCACTATACTTTGTCAGTTGGCCTGTTCTGCTCCCTACTCTGTCTCTGGTAAATCCTCTCACTGCCCCTGCACCTCTTGCCTGTACCCCAGCTCTGTATGCATAAATAAATAATTTTTTTAAAAAAAGACACAATTTCAAGTATATGCAAATCACATGCTCTACCTCATTCACTGCGGCATTGTGTATAATTGTAACAGGAAAAGCTAGCTGAATGCTCATGTATAGAAGAGGAGTTGAGCAAATATACCATTGTGTCCCCATATCATGGAATTGTAAAAGATTGGACATAGTAATTTTTAGGCTGATCTGCTAAGTGAAACGGGGGACAATGAATTGTTATCTAGAAAGAAAGAGAAATACAAATATGCACTTGTATCTGCTTTATGGAGGGAAGTCCAAAAACAGGGCAGATAAACCAGAAACTCAAGTAATTGGTGACTTACAGGCTTGGACCTAATGAATACAGATCGAGAGAATGGAAGTAGTGTAGAAGGGAAGATGGGGAAGTGACACTTAACTGCATGTTCTTTTCTCTCTCTCTCTCTCTCTCTTTTTTTGTATAATTCTGAATTCTAAAGCTTTATTGATGTTTTGTGTACTCAAAAATCAATAATTGATTTACATGAACTGAAGTTTTCAACAAGTCCTACATGGAAATTAAATTAAAAGAAAAAATATGCTTAACTATATTCCTATGAATTCCAAATGGGTAGATGGGGGAAAAGAGTTTGTTTAACTAATCTTTCCAAACAGTGTTTGGACTTACTCTAAGATTAAAAATATATATATTGTTTCTAATTAGAAATTTTGTTTTTCACAAGATATGAATTAATGATTCCATTCACATGCATGAGTGTTAGCATTTCTAAAGCTGCTTTACATATATCTTAGGATTGTGGGTATTGAAAGCTGTTTTCCTCACTATAAAAGAAGTGAAGAGGATGAACTCTGTAGTGTTGAACTGAGCACGCAGTAAGAATTCATGGTGTGTGTGTGTGTGTGTGTGTGTGTGTGTGTGTGTTGGGGATATATAAAGTATATGTCACAGAAAAGTTGTGATTATGAATGTGAGTATGCCCCAATGTATCTATTGGTCTAGAGCCTCATACCTTAGCAGTGATGAGGACACCTTGTATATAGAAGTATAGATAAATATAGCTATACCTATATACCTAGCTCCTGGCTAAATGCTATTTTGTAGTATGTGAGGTCAAGAATCCCTGTGCATGGGCCCTCCCTGGTTGCAGCGGGTTAAAGCACAGCACTGAGAAGCTAAAGCCACTTCAGCATGAGTTTGATCCCCACCCCGCCTGGAGGAGATCCACATGGCTCGGCAGTCCTCTCCTGAACCGCCCGCTGCTCCCCTCAGCAGTGTACTTTGTCAGTTAGCCTGTTCTGTTCCCCACTCTGTCTCTGATAAGTCCTCTCACCCTGTCCTCCATACCTCAGGCCTGTACCCCTGTTCTGTATGGATAAAGAAATAAATCTTACAAAAAAAAAATCCCTGAATCCCTGTTCACATGGATGATTCTGTGATTAGAACAGGAAGTCTACATGATGAGAACCTGGAATACCTGTGGTGTTAGAAAGTATGGGAGGACTAAATCATGACATTATCTTTCTGAAAGGCACAGGACCAAATTAAGGGGGTCCCAGTGGTCCCATCTGGGACATTTGAGCAAGAAAATAAGGATAGGAGTTTATCATACTAAATATAATTCAGTGTAAAAATTATTGAATAAGTAAATGAAGAGAAAAGAAAAGCTATTATAGTAGTAAAATACCAATTAGTAACTAAGAAAGGAATGATGGAATTAGAAAATCACCATTTAGTAGACACTATAGTAAGAACTATTTGAAGCAGAAATTAGCATCACTAAATGCTAAATTATTGGGGAAAACATGATCATAGGAAGGAAATTTACATTATGTTAAAATATCTCATCTCTCATAACACTAATTACAAAAGGGGCTATAGAAACTTTATTTTGGAAAAAACCATGGCAGACACCACCCAAGAAGTCATCAAAGTTTAGATATCACCAGTTAAAGAGACTTATCCCTATCTTATGCCCCTCCTGTGATTCACTGAAAAAGGCACAAACATAATTTCAGACACATCCTTGCCAAAAATATATGATATATATCTTATCATAACTATATTTTGGGCAACCCAAACTTACGATCATTGTACAAAATGACTGGATAGTACTTCGAGAAAGTGTCAAGGTAATGAAAAACAAACAAATAAAAAAGGTGGAAGAATTGTTCCCAAAGGAAAGACATAATAAGTGAATATTGGCACATAGTCCATGAAAAAGACATTATGGGACAATTGTGTTATGTCATTGTTAATGTCTTCCTTTTGATCATTGTCTTACAGTTCTGAAAATGTTAATGTGTGAGGAAACCAGAAACTTTTCATAATAATTTATGAGTTAAACCATTTTAAAGTGATCTATTAAATTGAAAAATAAATAGGTACTTAAATTAGAACAAAGTGCATGTATCATCTGCTCTTCTGGAGTATAATAAAGAAAAGTTTGCTATACATGAGGGAAGTGTCACTTTAGGAAGAAAGGAAAGTTGTAGCAGCTAATACATTTGTAGTAGCATCATGAATTGGGTTAACTGGTTCGTCACACACTGTGTAAGCCTTGAGGGTACCTAATATATCTTTACATTTGTGAGTCTATTTGCCAATAAAATAGGGATAATGATCTTAGTGATATGGTTTCTAATTATTCACACCATTGGAGGACAACAGACATGGTAAGCATGGAGTCCAGCAACCATGATTTTAAGAAGCACTCAAGTGAAGATGAAGTTTTAATGCCAGTGACAGACTAGGTATATCTGATATGTGTGAAGCTCCAGATTATAAAAATATTTCCACAGAGAGCTAGTATATCCAATTGAATGGGTTGTGTATAAAGGGATCTATATCAGACAAAAGGAGAAAGTAGGTACAGGCACAGCACTCAGTGTAGTCAGTCCACTCAGTGAGGTCAGATTCTTAAGTTAGAAACAGGATCTGAGGACTCACCTGACTCACCTCCCAAAGCATAATGGTGACACTTTTATTTATTTATTTTTTTTTAATTTGTGACACTTTTTTTTTTTTAATGCTATGTGACAGCATTAAAGGACTGGGGTAAAGGAACAATAACAACTTAGAGTTTCTTTGTACCCTCAGTTTATTTTCACATGCATGTTCAGAAATTTTATTCAAATAGTTACAAACGTAGTTACAAAGATTAACTGCATGTAAATTGCACAGAAAGGATTTGGACTCTAGATTGCAGTGTTCCCTTGGGTTTCTCAACATTCTGTTAGTATCAGAGGACCTACTAAATGTGAAATCATTTTGTATAAGGCTATCAGGTGTATTTTTTTCCCCCTGAGGAAAGGTTACAGATAAGTTGATTCTACCAGATTTTCAAAGGCATCTGTGACTTCAAAGAAGATAACACAACATGAAGATTCCCTTTCTCCACTAGTATATCTAATGGAGTGGAACTATTTTTTGCCATACTTGGAAGTACACAACTCTTTATAGTGCATCTACTGAAAGAAGCACCAGTATTAATAACACTTAACAAAGAGATCTCAAGGCTTGCCCAGAGTCAAAGGAGTCAGTGCCAGAAATAAAATCTTAGCTCCTATTGCCAGCAGTCAGGCAGGTGATTATTGTCCATGTTATGGTCAGTAACAAGGTCAGTGCAAACAGTTTTCTTGATGATCCATCACCAACCCGGAGCACTGAAGGTCTTCCTGCACCAGGTACCACTGGAAGATAATAGGTCACAAGGAGCACTGAACAGAAGCCCAGTTATGTTATTCTATTGAAACAACTAACGTATTGTACATTAGGGTGATTTGATAAATTTCTATATACTGCTTAAGAATATTGGGAGTGGCGTTAGGAGCAATAGTACGATCATCTTTGTGGAATGAAGATCAGTTTAAATCTGACAAAGGTCTTGCCCTGAATATTCTGAGTGCATCTGTCTTGTAGCACCTGAAGCTATCCCCATAATTTTAGCTCCCTGAAGGACTCTGAGGCATTGGAGAAATTCCAGCTGTCCAGTGTCCATATATCCTTTCATCGGAAGAATGTTTGGAATAATGTTGGGGTTTTTGTGTTTAACTCACACAAATACTCTCCCTATCTATAAGTGTGTGCAGTGAGGTAGCAAGATAGATCAAATTAACAACCACAACATCATTTAATTCTTTGTCATTCCACCTAGAGTTTCTTGTCTATTATATATGTATATTTGGCTTTGAAATACAGGACATATGGAAAACTTAATATTAAAATGAGTTGTAAAGTCCTCATGAAATTTTAAACTTAACCTACTCATCAAGGTAGAGAGTAGTAGATATTCTATGAACTGAGTAATGCTTATCTTATTCATTGATTTTGTAAACAAGGAACTGAGACTCAGAGAGGTTAAATTTTGTATCATTTTACACAGTTAATATGCAACAGAGACAGAAAAAAAAATACCCGCGTTGCCTGATTCCTGGCCCAGTTTCCCTTCTACTGTGGCATAGTGCCTCATGACATGTATGAGATTAGAGCAAAATTTATATTTGTTGAAATGAATGAAAAAGTATTGTGAGTTCTTTGATGATGTTCTGTGGCAACAATGAGGTCATTTTGTTTTTGATTTTTTTTTTAGTTGAATACTAAATAAATAAGTACATCATGTCATTTATCTATTTCAAAGTAATATGCTTTTTCTGAGTTGTTCAAACAATCTGCTTTTTGTTTTGTAAAATGCCTTCTCTAAGATATAATGCATGCATTTTGTTGAGTCGCTAGCACTCGAGTTGCTAACTCATTGACTAATCTAAGAGATCACCTCTCTTGCTCAGTGCACTGGATTGCAAAGTCTTTTGATAGTGCTGCAGTGGTAGTATAGGGATTTGCAACTGGCAGGCAGGAATTGAATTGCCATCATTTGGCTTTAGCAGGAGTTAGAGTCTTGTCTCCAACACAAGCATGAGCCAAGGTACTGTCTCCTTTTTTCTAATTTTAGTTGGAACCATTGGCACTGATCTTACCTAGACAGACTAGTGTTATTTCTACCCAGCACAATCTGCTGGCATGGGCTCGATTCCAAGCCATGCAGTTGAACTTCTCCCCCTAGTTTACCAAACAGAAATATGATTGGATATAGAGGACAGGCGCTTTCACCCTTTTCATTAGAAGGCATCCTTTCAGACATAGAGATTCTAAGTATAATTGGTTCAATGTATGACTCAAAGAGATCTGACTGTTAGGATTGAAAATCGCAGTGTGATTTCATTGTGGGTCAT
Source organism: Condylura cristata (assembly GCF_000260355.1). Lineage (NCBI taxonomy): Eukaryota > Metazoa > Chordata > Mammalia > Eulipotyphla > Talpidae > Condylura > Condylura cristata. Next base: position 5,196,629 of record NW_004567137.1, read on the forward strand.
GAAATTTTGTTGCTGGGGCATGGATATTGATGTATTTAACTGCTCAGTGGTGAGAGGAAAGGTGGGAAGCCCTCACTTGTTCTCTAGACCTAGGGCTAATGAGTTGTACCATTGCCCTACAATGACCTCTAGTCCTGGGCTTCCATCCAAACTGGCTTCTCATGACTGCAGTCACACAGACCATGTTGGGGCTCTCATTTGTCTTCACCACACTTCAGTCCATCCTCAGCTCATTAACGCCCATAACTTAGGGAGTCAAGAGGTGCAGTTAAAGCCTCTGGAATCTTCCGCCCTCTACACCACCACCCCTGAACCCTTTCTCCCCACATAACTTTGTGATTGGGTGCCTGCAGGGCTGCCTACTCACTGGCTGCCATTCCAGAAACAGACTTTTAAGACCTCCTTCTGCTCAGAACCAAGGATAAATGGGCTTCGACTGTCCCCTCCCTCCCCAACCTCTCGGCTCTGTCTTTGCCCTGCAAGATTCAGAGCCAAGTCCTCAATTTAGCGTGGAGGTCTCTGCTTTCTGGGACTTTTCCATCCTTAAAGTAAAAGTGCAAAAGCATTCACACTCTTGCTGTAACATACAAGGTGATTTTACAGATGTGAAAGCAGAGGATCTTTTCTCTGGTTCCCTGTTACCCAAATAAGAAAGACTACCCATGGAAATACTCCTATCAGGTTCTTCTCTTCTGGGTCACCATGCAGGGACTCTGCCCTCATGGGGCTTACAGGGAGTTCACATGGAGTTTATTAGTTTTTGTTGTTCAAAAAAGCACATTCACAAATAGGAAGACACCACTAAACAATTAGAGAATATGTTTAAATTTTATGAGACAGAGGACTTTGAAATATTATTGCAATTTTATTTTTTTAAAGATATATTTATGCATACAGAACTGGGACCCCGGCCAGAGGTGCAGGGACAGTGATAGGATTCACCGGAGACAGAGTGGGAAGCAGAACAGGCAGACTGATGAAGTACACTGCTGAGGGCAGCAGCAGGCACAACAAGAGAGGTCTGCCTCGCCATGTGGGTCACCTCTCTGGGTGGAGATCAAACTCATGCAGGGACGGCTAGCTTCTTTAGTATTGTGCTTTAACCCATTGCGTCACCAGGGAAGGCCTGGCAACTTTATTTTTTAAAAACTATTTTTTAATTTATGCACACAAGAACTGAGGTACAGGCCAGAGGTGTTGGGGGTGAGAGGATTCACCAGAGACCAAGTGGGGAGCAGAGCAGGTAGGTCAACTGAAATACACTGCTGAGAGGAACAGCAGTGGCAGGCACGAGAGGTCTGCCACTTCCCTTCCTGGGGATCTAACTTGTGCTGCAGCGGCTGCAGGCTGCAGATAGCTTCATCGTGCTGCACTTTAACCCCTTGCTCCACCAGGGGAGCCCTATTATTGCTTTTCAAATCAGTTTGAAAAACAGCAAATCCTTATCCAAGTGGAAAAAATGCCATCAAATTAAACCATCGCCTTCTCCTCTCCACTTCCCTTCCTCTACTTTTCCTTCTCTTCCCTCCCCTCCCCTAAACATTTTCTATCATTAGTTGTGGAGGTGACTCTGTTTCCTGCCTGCCACATCTTATTGCTATTTTTTACCTAGTTTTGAACTGTGAATGAACTACCCTACTATAGCATGTGTTGCCCGATAAAACCAATAATGATGAGCTATCAAACCATTAAAAGACTTGGAGGCAACTCCAGTGAGTTTTATTCAGCGAAAGAAATCAATGCAAAGTAGGCATACACTATGTAGTCCCAATTGTAAGACATTATGGAAGAAGCATAACTATAGAGACAAAGAAACGATCAGCATTGCTAACAGCTGAGGATCAGGAAAGGATAAATAGGTGGAACACAGAGTATATTTTGTGTGATTCCGTGAGGATGGCTACATGTCATTAAACATTTGTACAAATTCACAGAATGTACATCTTGAGGAGAGAACTGTAATGCCAATGATTGATTATGATGAATGATTATGATGAATCAGTGTATGTTCACCAGTTGTTTCAAATGTATCTCTCTGGTGGGGGATGTTGATACTGGGGGCAGGGAGTATATGGAGACTTTATCTTCCCCTCAGTATTACTGTGGGCCTAAAAATTGCTTTAAAATTTTTAAAGTCTTTAAATTTTTTTTTAAATATCAATAATCATGAATAATAATGATTAAACATACCTTAGCTTATTGTATAGCTGAGTATTGGCATTGCTTTTTGGAAGGTAACCTCATTTGCAAATGAGCCAGTTGAGGCACAGAGAAAGCAGGAGTCTAAGGGCAGGAAATTCCCAGACAGACCAGGATTTTATCTGACACCAACTTCTGAGTCTCTCTCACTGAGCATTTGAAGCATTTGTGTTCAGTTGTAAGAAAAAGAAACCCAAGTAACAGTGGTTTGAATAGAAAAGAGTTTCTTTTTGTTCCAAAATTCAGGATGCCCAGAGGTCATCCAGTCTAGAAGTTTCCGCATGCCATGAGGGACTCAGATGCCTCCCAACTTGCTCCTCCTCTACACTTAGGCCACATCTTCATCGTTATGCTTGCAAGAGGGTTGACAGGGCTCCAGCAGGTGAGCTCTGGCTTGTGTCATTGAGAGACATAGGTAGGAGAAGTGCAGAGTGCAGAGGCCACAGAGTGGAGCTGTTCCATTCTAAAGCCTTTTTTTTTTTTTTTAAGATTTATTTATTTATGCTTACAGAACTGGGGTACAGGCCAGAGGTACGATGGGTGAGAGGATTCACCAGAGATAGAGTGGGGATCAGAACAGGCAGATTGACGAAGTGCATTGCTGAGGGGAGCAGCAGGTGGGTCAGGAGCCATGCCATGTGGGTCAGCCATGCCATGTGGGTCAGCTCCCTGACCAGGGATCAAACTCGTGCTGCAGTGGCTTCAGAGAGCTTCATCATGCAGTGCTTTAACCTGTTGTGCCACCAGGGAGAGCCCTCTAAATCCTTTTGATTGAACTCCTTTCAATGACCATTTATAGCTCATGCAATTAGAAGGGTATATGTCTAACTGCTTTATTGAAGGGAAAGAATATAGGGTAGCCTGGTAGCATTCTCTGGACCAGCTTTTAATCCCATGGACATACTCCCTTTTCTATTCATCGTACCTAATAGGAATGGGGAGGTTTTTTTTTTATTAGTTAAAATAAATGATAAATTTTCCTTTGACTAGGGGTCTATCTACAATTATGCTAATTAAAACACACACACCTACATATACACTCATGTCTCTTGAATGGAAAGAGTTTAATCCTGTGTTAGAATATTTCCTATAGAATCTTCAGCAAATACTTAGCACAACCTGCTTACAAGGAGGGCTTACATTAATCTGGAAATGTGAAACTGAAAATTCCTTAAGTTTAGAGAAACTGTCAACTGATTGAATCCTGTGTCCACCTTCTAAAAATGCTAACTGACCATGTTTAGTTATTGAAACAGAATTTTTTTTTTCTGTAGAATAGACCCTTCTGAATTGTATGTTTTCCTCTTCAAACCTTGTAAAGTAAAAATTGCTCTTCAGGTTATTATCTCTGCAAAATGGTATGTTTTCAAATTTAGGAGGCTAAAGTTCTGTGAACTTATTTATGCTTTTGTATCCTAATGTTTGAATAATTCAAAAAGTCTATGTTGGAGCTGTGATTGCAAGACAGTAGAGTAGGTGTATAACTTGCCCCGTCCATTTGTCTTTGACAAAGATTTAACTTTCTTTTTACTGTGCTACCTCAGTTTCTCCATTTAGAATCTGCTGTTATACAAGACTTGCCTGTGAAGTTATTCCAGTAAAATATATTATAATAAAATAGTAATTCATAGAAATTCCAACTCCTGCTAACCCAATACTGTTTTTACAAGTCTATAATATACAGTTACTGCTTTATCATGCATTTGTGAATTTGGTTAATATACAATATTGTTTTTAGAACAAATTTGGCTCCAACAGTGTGAGTAGTCCAATAATATTAATTGCTTTGTATATAAGAAGCATGAGCTTCAAAGCAGATGGTGCAAGGCTGGGCACAAAGCAAACAAATACTAACCAACTTTATATATGAAAAAATATGTGAGCAATTAGATAGATACTCACTCCTAGATATTTCTTGATTTTTTATTTATTCGTAACAAATCCTTAATACCAGTGTATTTTCTAGTTGATTAAAGATCTTACTGGGTTGAATTCTTTTGAAGCAGGAATTTATAGATCCAACATTGAATTAAATTCCAAATATTCTTTCAAATATGACTTGGCTCCATGAAGAGAAATTTGGGCAATTGGTGAATATAAATGACAGAGATAAGCAGTTTGGATAATTTAAATTCTTCCTCTTTTATTCAGTAACCTTTAAAATTTTTAATCGGTCAGGTATTGGATTCTTTTTCCCTTTTAATGTTAAATTTGCTGAACATTATCACATGTACAAAGTAAACATGTATAATATGAATACTTCATATAAAATTCTTTTCCTTTAATTATCTAATTATGTCATAATTATCTAATTATGTAGAAGTATTGCGTGGACCTAAATAAGTGTCTTAGTTTCCTTAGTTCGTATTTTTGAAATGATGACCTTAGATCATTAATGTGTATTTTGCGGCAACAGGAATTGAATTTTTAAAAATTGGTGATTGTGAACAATTTGATGACTTTCAAAAATGTGAATTTGTTTTAAAAGATGACTAACTTAATCTAAAATCTCATGTAATAATGTTTTTCATCAGAATTCACATTCTGATCATATACAGATTTTTCTTCTGTGGTTTTCTGTGAAACAATGTATTTTAGGGTGTGGTTAGTAGATAACAGGTTTGTTTTAGGGATAGTTTTTACTTCATTTTTGTAACCCTCCCAAAACACAGTGATAGGGTTTATCCCTGCCTCTTTGGTGCCAGCTGTTCCATGTAGCTGAATCTTGCTATCAAGCCTACTACCTAAGGAATCTCAATCTCCCTTTCTACTCTATGAACTAGTGTAGTTGACAAAAGGGAATTCTAAAAGATAATTGTATTGATTAATTCAATTTCTGGATTGAGCATAAGGTTGTAAAGTGGAGATCACTCATAGAAATTGAATACAAAGGGAAAATCTTTTTAAGTCTCTTTTTTAGTGTATTGAATGATTTATGCTGAACTCCTAAAAGCTTTCCAACCTCACAGTGCTTCAATAAACTTCTAATGGAGTCCTGAATGCCAGCTCTATTTTTGTTGCTTGTACAGTAGGTGGGAAACCTTTAACTAGTAGGATGAATCTTTGTTTTCATTTCTATAGAAAAACTCATGGACTTCTCATATTTTAGTAAAAAGTTTTCTGGTATAACATAATACACATGTATTCATACAAGTTTAAATATATAGTGGCATGTTCCTGAAATAAAAGTGTACATTTCTATATCAATATATTTAACCAAGCTCAATTATATATATGTACATATATATGCAAGCATATATTCTCACATAAGTATGTATAGTATATAGTTAGCTCTTGAGTGTTTCACCAGATAATAGATTCTCTAATGCAGAAACTGTTTTATCCACATCTATCACCCCCAACAGAGTATAATACAGTGTCTTTTACACAATGGATGCTAAATTAATGGTTGTAGTGAATGGTGACCAAAAGAATACACATTTAATCAGAGAAAAATGTACCATTTGATTTTGATACAGGTACATGGGAAAGATGTCATTTAAAGAATGTCCTCTTTATTGTCAATTAGGACTGTTTTTATTCTGTCTAGTTAGATGGATGCTAAGCTCTGCCACTTTTATATAGTTTTATTTATAATTGTGAACATGTAGAACCCCATGAGGCCATCAATCAGTAGAGAGATGAGGGCCCAACAGAATTATTTCTGTAGGTGGCCAATTTTTTTTCAATCAAGGACAGCTGAAAGGTCATGATTAAAACAGTGATTTTCCTGAAATTGTATGTAACTGTTAGTGACTGTTTTGCACAAAGATGTCAAAACTACTTTTTCCTCTGAAAAAGAAAATTATAAGTTCTTGAAAATGTTGGCGGTTTTCCAGATTTCACTTGCACTACTATAATGTATTTTAATTACTGCACTTGAGTCAGTTTCTTAAAAAAAATGAGATAAAAATAAGTTAGTGTGATAAATCTAAGCATACATAGAATAAACAATAGGCATCTAATGCCTCACTAATAGTTGCATATGCATTATTCAAAATCAGTCCAAGAGGAGGGTTCATAATTTTTCCCAATGAGTGTACATAGTATTAATTCATAATTCATAATGGAGATGAGGAGTGAGATCATTGTGTATTCCTATTAAAATATGGGGGTTATACTTGAGATACTTCAGTAATTTACTTCACACCAACCAATTAGCAAAGGCAGCCAAGGATAGCAAATGTTGCTACCAATTTCTGTAGGTGGCCCTTTATTCTCTGAGTCAAAATGGCCTCCAATCCTGAGTAGAGGCAGGAAGGATTAACTGCTGGTTGTCATCATCCTGGAGATGAGATGTGGACATGAAGTTCCTTTGCAGACATTAAAGTTTCCTCAGAACCTTTAGACCAAGAAGGCTGTAAACCACAGTGTCCTGGTCACTTTCCAGATCCAGTAATTACTCTCTACCTCCTAATGTCTTCCTGCAGGTTCTATTTTTTGTTTATTTGTTAGTTTGAGGTTTTAATTGTTACCATGGCTCGAGTCAATGGTCATAGTTTTCGTTGGATGCCTCTTTCCTTGGTCTTAAACTGTTGTGTGCTTTTCATTTTGCTAAGGCTATATTAACACAGAGCTGAAGAGCTCTGTTTGATATGTATTATTTTAGCTGCTTTAATTATTTGTGTTCCATACTTTTTCAGTGCTATAGTTTAATTTCTTCTTTAAAAGATTTATGTAAAGGAATGGAAAGAAATAATGTCAAGAGGAGCAATAGCTCTGATGGCAGACTTGAGCTACTATTTGGGTTCAGATCCAAGTGTTCCTGCTATCCTTCACCTTGGAGGAAGACTCTGGAAGGCAGAGAAGATGATTGGCACATGCTGGGTTTGGAGTCGGATCATAACAGAATATGAGGAGTGTGAGTTGCCTTAGAATTAAAAACTGGTAACGTTCCACTGGAGTCCTAGAATGACAAGGTTCATTTTCCTGTTAAATGTCAATCTTTTTCTCTCATTGATAAGCATGATAAATTTGGATTTTAAGGCATAAGGATATGTATCTGATTTTAAGAGCAATATTTTGATATGTCATAATTTTGATGGCCATGTTTTGAATTAGATATTTCACTTATGATCATTTTTTTTATAATCTACAGAAAGATAAAATTCTATCAAATCAACATTTACTGGATGCCAACCACATTAAAAGAACTGTGTTTGATGTATTACTCTTGACGATTACTTGATTTGGTCCAACAAAAACACTGTACCAAGTATTTATCCTATTATATTCCTACTGCGTTGAAAGTGGTTTTCTTTTTTAGTTTTGTTGTTATTTTATTTATTCAACAAGAAACATGATACAATAATATTCAAAATAATTTAGTTCTAATCCAAGCATAAATTTCATCCATTAGTCTGAAAACCTACCCTGCCAACAGCATTATATAGTAGCAACAGCATAAGTCTGTGTGTCAAAAGAGCTGTTTTTTAATGCTGGCTCTTACAAGTGCTATCATTTCCAAATGGGTAAGTTGGTTAGCTTTCTTGTCTCATCATATTTTCATTGTGAATAGGAATAATTCTAATATTTTGGACCTACCCACCTGAAATGTTAGAAAATGCATTTCCTTCTAAAGTAAACTCAAAACTGTAATATAGCACTTTGCTCAATAATAATTTATCTTTTATCACATCAATTTTACTTAAATTCCTCAATTAGAAATTACTCTTCATAGATTTCCTGGAATCTTAGCTTGAAACTAAACTTGCTTTGGGTTCCATGTGATAAAGCTTTTTTCTTCCCCACTATCTCAACCTTTCAAATGTTCTCTTCCCAGTGCTGAGTAGTTTTAGTTTCCTCTGATTCTTTACCCACCTTGGATATATAAGGTAAACAAAGAAAAGACTAATTCTTTCCCTACCATGCCTAATTAACATGACTAGTGGGCTTCAGGACTGCAGAAGGCCAAGGTAATTAGAGAAAATCACCAAGAAGGAGCAGATCTTACTGATAAGGGATGCTTATGAATACAGTGTCACATGATCTCATGGCAGGAAGATACCTTGCCAGACAGGCACTGGTACCCAGCTGCGGGCAGTGGAGAATACTCCAGAGAATAAAAGCGGGCTGCTGGCACTACAAGTGCTACCAAAATGTAGTATAGAAGCAGTCAAATTTGTCAATTGGCTTTGAGCTTCTAGAACTGTGAGATCCCCCTGGATTTGCAGCAGGCAGTGAAGAAACCCCTATCAGTATCATCTTCTGGCACTCTTGCTCGAAGATGTTTTAATGGTCCACCATCACCTACCATGTTTACCAATTCACATAATGCCGAACAAATAATTTATTATGAGAGCATGATCCTCTTTTATTTTTCTTTTTTATCTCAAAAGAAAGTTATTTTCTACCTTCCTTGCTTCTACTTTTCCTTAACCATCCGTTTACTTTAGTTGGAGTTTCCATAATCCGTGAATGAAAACCATACCAAATCTGTTGGATTAAGACAGATTTCAGCATATTTTAACATAGTAGATTAGAATGTTTCTTAAATCAATGATTTGTCAAACTTTCATTGCTAGAATGTTTTTCTCTCATTGGTACATAATATTGGCTTGTTCACAAAACAAAACAAAAATAAGAAGACAACTGTACATCAGAGATATTCTGTAGGGGAGAGGGAGGGAAAGAGATCAAAATGAGGGTGGTAAAAGCACAAGGTACTAGGCAATGGTGGATGGGTGAATTGGAAAGTCTATGGGGATTACACCTGAGAAAAGAAGCAAACATTATATGAAAACACAATTGAATATAAAAACAATAGGCCCTCCTTGGTGGTGCAGTGGATTAGGATGCAGCACTGCAAACCAGCTGCAGCTGCTTTATTGCAAGTTCTATCCCTGGCCTTGGAGCTCGGAGGTGACCACATGGCATTGCAGACCTCTCCTGTCTCGCCCCCTGCTCCCCTCAGCAGTGTACTTCATAGATCTATAGATCTGCCTGTTCTGCTCCCCACTCTGTTTCTTGTGAATCCTCTTACCGCCCCT
>NW_004567137.1:5206043-5206727 GCF_000260355.1 Condylura cristata
GAAGAGACTTAGGATGTTGAGTGACTATTCATTCTATCATAGGAGTTCAAATTCTGACAGCCATTCTACAGCCTGACTCTTAGGAAGTTTCCAGTGGGATGTGGTTCCTGTGTCAAGGTAGGATTTCTATCTGTAAATCTTTTCTGCCCATTACTTCTTGAGCAATTATAAATGAAGCTGATGGAATATAGTTTTCAACAATTATTTTTGGAAATCAGGTTCCTATAACTGAACATCTGTATTAGTAGGAAAAAATGTTTGGTTCATTCTCACCTCTTACCTCTTAGTTTGTTTCTCAACATCCATATTTATTCTTTCATAATCTATTGGATCAATTGTCTTCTTTAATTACAGTTCTGGTGCTGTGAAAGAATGTGGTTAAAATGTGATGCTTCCCTGAGAGACAGCCAGACTTATTAGCCTACTATTGAAGAACTTACATGCTTGGGTCTTCTCCTTGATGTTGATATTCAAGACACTTTATACTTAGATTCTGTTCTTGATGCTATAATCAACTATCAGTCATCCTCTATGCCAAGTCTTCCTCTTTGCAAGCAGTTATTTGGGGAAATAATTTCCTTCCTTCCTTGAAATTACTCTTCATAGATTTCCTGGAATCTTAGCTTGAAACTAAACTTGCTTTGGGTTCCATGTGATAAAGCTTTTTTCTTCCCCACTATCTCA
>NW_004567137.1:5207968-5213197 GCF_000260355.1 Condylura cristata
ATATATATATATATATATATATATACACACACACACACACACGCGCGCGCGCGTGTATATATGCATACCCTGCAATCCTTATCCTTACTTTTAATAAAACTTCATTATAGATATGTAGAAAACATATCTGAGTCTTTTCAAATTTATGCTATTCTTTAAGTATGATGCCTTATACCCTTGACATGCTCTTAATCTCCTACTACCTTTACAGACATGTAAGAATTAAATTTAATGTAAAGAGGTCATCTTTTTATCTCAAAAGACAGCAAGTATATCATAAAGTAGCAAGATTTTAGTGGGTTGGAATGCTGTTTCCCAGGTTTCTCAAATGATTTGCCCATCATTAAATCCAATCTATCAGCTATACTGAAATATGATACTATTAAATTTTCTTCAATAGTTGTCTTTTTATTGGATTGATAGCTAAACTTCTCTGAGCTATCCCAAAGTTAAAGTCCTGGATATAATATATTTGTATGGAATTGATATATTTTTGAAGTCAGAATTTATTTCCTTTTAAAACTGCTGAAATATTTAAAATGGCAGATTCCCATGCATATCTGGTCTTAATATGATATTATAAGTGGTAACTATAGTGCTCTTCATTGTTAAACTCTCTGCAGGATCCTGGGGGTTTCTATACTTCGCATTCTCCCCCCCCCTTGTTTGAAGGCTTATATCTGCTTTATTAAATGCAATTACCACCTATCCAGCAATGAAGAAAAACACAATTCTGGTAACAATCATTGTCTGCAAGAGAGAAAAGTGTATGATGGAAGAACATAGCCATCCAAGCATCACTAAATAGCAATGTGATTACTTTAATATAGAAAAAAATCCGTCATGCTCCTGTGTTTTCCTGTCTCAAAGGCATGGCTACTCTTTATCTTTCAGTTCCTCATTTCAAGTTTTGATGGTTCTACTTCTTGTTGGTGTTTTCCACTACTTTGGTGTTTTTGCAATACATTTCATCCTGTTTTCTGTTCTACAAAGTCATTCATGTTCACAAAGCAAAAAGAGCAAAGTAATATTAAACATACAATGTTAAGTCTGCCACCCTAAAGAAATAGCTAGTAAGATTTCCTATAGATTTAACACTTTAAAAAGTAAATTTGTATCGGCTCTCCCTGGTGGCGCAGCGGGTTAAAGCACAGCACTAAGAAGCTTAAGCCACTTCCGCATGAGTTCGATTCCCGCCTGCCCCGGAGGAGATCCACATGGTGTGGCAGACCTCTCCTGGCCCGCCCACTGCTCCCCTCAGCAGTGTACTTCGTCGATCTGCCTGTTCTGCTCCCTGCTCTGTCTCTGGTGAATCCTCTCACCCTCTGCATCTCTGGCCTGTACCCCAGTTCTGTATGAATAAATAAATAAATCTTTAAAAAAAAAGTGAATTTGTATCATAGTCAAGGAATAATGGGTAATGATTATATTTTTTATAGAAACTGATTCATACTGTAATGTTTATAGAATTTACATTCTTTTTAGATGTAAGAGTTAATGCCTCAAATCCCTTACCTTTAGGTAATTAGTTTTGCTTCCTCTTTCCTACTTTTTATTCCCATTGCTGCTTCTGAGTCAAAATATTCTTCATACCCTGCTTGAACTATTTCAATATTAGTTCAACTGATTTCTTGCACCCAATGAATTATTTAGTCCTTCCATAATAAATTTTAACATAAAATTTTAAAAAAATGTATAGCTGATAAGATTCTGCCATCAACAAAAGGCTTAGGTAACTTTCAGTTTTCTTCAAAATAAAGTTCACATCTCTTAGCAATTATGTTGATTCTTTCTAATTTAGTCATTACCTACCATCACTGCTTAATCTACACTCACTTCACTTCCACTAGGGGAATACAGACGTCCATGAGCTCCAGAAAACATTGCTACTTCCATGTTGGTACCAGTGTTGTTTCTTTGCTTCCAATGTCTTTCCCCTTTGTGTCTATATTCCAGTTATTTTCTTTCAATTTTACATATTTTTTACATCATTCTTCATTTTTATGAAATGTATGCTTTCTCATGTCAAGTATATAGTCCCTGTGACATTCCCACCACTAGACATTTCCACCACTAATTACCCATGTACCGTACTGTAGTCCCCTGTGTTCTTCTTTTTTTTTTTTTTTAAAGATTTATTTATTTATTCGTACAGGACTGGGGTACAGGCCAGAGATGCGGAAGGTGAGATGATTCACCAGAGACAGAGTGGGGTGCAGAACAGGCAGATCGACGAAGTACGCTGCTAAGGGGAGCAGCAGGCGGGTCAGGAGAGGTCTGCCTCGCCATGTGGATCTCCTCTGGGGCAGGCGGGGATCGAACTCATGCGGAAGTGGCTTAAGCTTCTTTGTGCTATGCTTTAACCTGCTGTGCCACCAGGGAGGGCCCCCCTGTGTTCTTTACCCCCCCCCATTTTGATACTATTCCCATCTGTCCCCCTGCAGAATGTCTCTGGTTTATAGTTACCTGATAATTTTAATTTTTATTATTCTTCCTTAAGTGAAACCACATGGTATTTTTCTTTTTCTTTCTGGCTTAACACTGAGCATGGTCTCTTTGAGCTCTATCCATGTTTCTGTGAATGGCATGAGTTTATCTTTTTTGATTGCTCAGTAATATTCCAGTATGTAAATATAACACCTCATTTTGATCCAGTCATCTATTTTTGGGCATTTGGATTGTTTTCATAGCTTACCTATTGTAAATAGTGCTGCAATAAACATAGGGTACAGGTGTCCTTTTGAATTAATGTCTGTGTCCTTTGAGTAGATTCCTAAGAGTGGAATTGCTCAGTATGAGAAAGCTCCAGCTTTTCATAGTAGTTGCACCAATTTGCATTCCCGCCATCAGTGTAGGAGAGTTCCTTTTTCTCCACATTCTCGCCAATATTTGTTGTTGCTAGTTTTTTTTGTTTGTTTGTTTGTTTGTTTTTCTTTAACATGTGCCATTCTCACTGGTGTATGGTGGTATCTTGTTTTGGCTCTTTGTAGATCTTTATGATTATCGGCAGTATTATGTACAAACATTTTCTCCTAATCAGTTTATTTCAAATTCATTTTCTCAGTCTCTCTGTCAAATGAATTGCCCTCCCCTCTATGCCCATAGGGCATTTAGTTGCCTCACCTCTCTCTTGTAATCTTGTGGGAGGTTATGATATACTGAAAAGCACATAGTCTTTGAACCCTGACAATCCTGGGTGTGGGCTAGATCCAGCTCTTACATTTTCCCCATCTTATTTACATCAATCTTTAATTTGTTCATTTTTACTTCCTGTGTGCCAGGATCTGTGTGCAACTCTGAGACACACTGACAAATAACACTAATAATTGGTAATATTTATGATGGAATATTATTAATACAGTATTGAGTAACATTATTATTCCATTATTATATGTATGATGTTCCCAGTGCTTTACATATTTAATCCTCACAACAGGTTCTACTACTAACCTGCTATTATGAATGAGAAATCGGTGGCACCAAGAAGTTAATTATTTGTAAAGTTCACACAGCTAGTCAGTAGCAAAATATGGATACAAATCCGCATGGTCTGGTTACAGAATCTGTACTCATAATCTGTATGCTTATTGCTTCCTAAAACAAACAAACAAAAAAAAATGAGACATAAATTCATCTTCCTGGAACTTTCAAGCTAGTGGAGTAGATGTAGCTCAAATGAACAGCAATAAAAATAACTGAAATGATAATATTGGAAGTACTGTGTGCATGGTACTATGAGAAACAATCATAGATTGTTTTGTTCCCAAACTTCTAGATGTGTTTCTTACCTTTGATAGCAGTGTACCATTTGAGGTTAGGTAGGAAGGGCAGCAAAGGAAGAATGTCCCAGAAACAAAACAGTGTGTGCAAATGCCCTGTGGTCCTTTGGGACCTGTGTTAGGCCTGAGATTCAGCAGCATAATTGGAGAGAAACTGATGCTGCTGAAAGGCAGGACCCAGAGTCCTGTGGAGTCAGCTAGCTTTATATGTTCTAGGAACAGTGGAAGTGATTACATTTTTTTAACAAGTATATTTCTTGAACATACATATTTTTGCTAAGATTCTTCTGCCTGCAGTTAGAGAAGTGTCTGCAGTAATGTTGGGAATATAATACTTGTATAGTGGAGAATAAAATTATGTATTAAAAATATCTAGCACGGTGCCAGGTTTGTAGTATGAATGAAAAAGTGCTGGTGTCCTTATTCATTATTTAATCAATCAAATGGAATACATTGCTCTGCAAAAAAAAAAAAAAAAGTCAATAAATGCTTGTCATTTAACTGAGTAAACTAATGAAACTTACGATTTTTCTTGATATTTCTCAGAAGCAAGGAACTTTGTACCTATCAAAGTAGTCCATTAACAACTTTCTGTGTGAAAAGATATTTTTTTCTTTTTTAAAAATTTTTTTAAAATTATTTTTACATAGAATTGGTTTGTAGGCCAGAGGTACAGGGTGGGTGAGAAGATTCACCAGAGAAAGAGTGGAGGATCTGCTGAAATACACTGCTGAAGGAGCTGTGGGCAAGACAGGAGAGGTCTACTGTGCCATGTGGGTCAGCTCCCTGGCCAGGCCCCAGCTATGAATGTCTGATTGCACTGAGATGTAATCCCTAGGTCATAAGGGGGCCCACAATATATTTCCTCGTTGAGCCAAAACATAAGTTCCTGTAATTCTATTTAATTTTGTCTTGTGAATGTGCAAAATATGTTTAAATCCTTTTCTGTGATTATTCTTCAAATAAGGGTAATGAAAGGCAGTTAGTTACTTAGGATATTTCTGTCCTAGGTCCTCCAGCTACCTAATATATCTCCCAGACTGAGCCTCATTCTGGTTACCAGCCTGGAGATGCTTTTTACTTCATTAGCACTCAAGCATCAAAACGATTTTATTCTGATTTTTAGATAACACTCAGCGTTAAGTCAGTCTATGCACTATACCCAGGACAGAATGTATGGAGGCTTTTACCATCTTATTTGGGTGACTGTTCTAATTAATGCAACTCAAAATTACATGAACTATTTTGAAAGTAAAATAACATGTACCTCAAGTTGAATTCTTAGTCTTCTAAATACCTTATTTGAATCACTTGAAAACATTTCTCTCTTTTTTTTTTTTCTATTCCACATTGGTACCGTGGCCTGTTTGATCTTATCCAGGCAGCTTTACATTTAAACTTAAACATTTTGGTTGAAATATTTTTGAACTGTGACTTTATATATATATAT